>NC_090198.1:24760690-25062119 GCF_033026475.1 Channa argus
GAACGGTGAGGTTACAGGGAGCAGAGGTGAAGAAGGTGCAGGACTTTAAGTACTTAGGGTCAACAGTTCAGAGCAACGGAGAGTGTGGAAAAGAGGTGAAGAGGTGAGTGCAAGCAGGTTGGAACGGGTGGAGAAAAGTGTCAGGTGTGTTGTGTGACAAAAGAGTATCAGCGAGAATGAAAGGAAAGGTGTTCAAGATGGTGGTGAGACCAGAGATGTTGTTTGGCTTAGAGACAGTGGCACTGAAGAAAAGACAGGAGGCAGAGCTGGAGGTAGCAGAGTTTAAGATGTTGAGGTTCTCTTTGGGAGTGACGAGGATGGACAGGATCAGGAATGAGGACATCAGAGGGACAGCTCATGTTAGATGTTTTGGAGATAAGGTCAGAGAGGACAGATTGAGGTGGTTTGGACATGTTCAGAGGAGAAACTGTGAATATATTGGTAGAAGGATGCTGAGGTTGGAGCTGCCAGGCAGGAGGTTTAGAGGAAGACCAAAGAGGAGATTTCTGGATGTAGTGAGAATGGACATGAAGTTAGTTGGTGTGAGAGAAGAGGATTCAGAGGACAGGGTTAGATGGAGGCACATGATTCGCTGTGGGGACCCCTGAAAGCAAACAGCCGAAAGGAAAAAGAAGTCCAAAGCACGCAAACAGCACAACCCCAATTTTAAAAAAAAGTTGGGACGATGTGTAAAACAAAAATAAAAACAGAATGCAATGATTTGCAAATCTCATAATCATATTTTATTCACAATAAATAAATTGTGAATAATTCATATAAACAACATATCAGATGCAGAAACTGAGATATTTTACCATTTCATGGAAAATATTAGTGCTTTTTAAAATTGATGGCAGCAACACATCTCAAAAAAATGGAAACTGGCAACAATAGAATTGAAGAGTAATTGCTGCAAATATAAAAACAAA
The DNA here is from genome assembly GCF_033026475.1 of Channa argus. Lineage (NCBI taxonomy): Eukaryota > Metazoa > Chordata > Actinopteri > Anabantiformes > Channidae > Channa > Channa argus. The sequence continues at coordinate 24,761,620 of NC_090198.1, forward strand.
TGGAAGAGAATTTGACAATTAATGAGGTTAATTAGCAACAGGTCAGTGAACATGACTGAGTATAAAAGGAACATTTCAGAGAGGAAGAAATTCACCAATCTGGGAAAACCTGTTTCTAAAAATTGTGGAACAATTTTAGAAAAATGTTTCTCAATCTAAAATTGTGAAGATTTTAAGGTCCCATCACTTACAATATATAATATCAAAAGATTCAGAGAATCAGGCAGAATCTTACTCCTGTGCGCAAGGGACAAGACAGAAGTTCAAAATTGGATGCATGTGATCTTTGGGCCCTCAGGGGTCACTGCTTAAAAACAGGCCTGATTCTCTGCTGGACATCACTGCATGGAATCAGGAACACTTCAGGTTCACCTGCAATCCATAAACGTAAGTTAAAGCTGTATCATGCAAAGAAGAAGCCATATGTGAACACGATCCAGAAACGCTGCCGTGTTCTCTGAACCACAGCGCATTTAAAACGGTATGAGGCAAAATGGAAAACTGTTCTGGGGTCAGATGAATCAAAAGTTTTTATTCTTTTTGAATCCATGGATGCAGTGTCATGCGGACTAAATAGGAGTGGGACCATCCAACTTGTTATCAGCAGACAGTTTAAAAGCCTACATCTGGTGTCGGGGTACATTAGTGCCTATAGTGTGGGCAGCTTACACATCTGGAAAAGCACCATCAATGCTGAAAAGTTCATAGAGTTTTCAGAGCAACATATGCTCCCATCCAGACAACGTCTCTTTCTGGGAGGCCTTGCATAAACCACATACTGCATCCATCATAACAGCAAGGCTTCACAGGAGAAGAGTCCAGCTTGCCTGCAGTCCAGACCTTTCACCAATACAAAACATTTGGCACATCATAAAACGGAAAATCCAGGAACAAAAGCCCATGACTGAGCAGCTAGAATCCTGTATCAGACAAGAATGGGACAACATTCCTGTCAGAAACCTCCAGCAAACTCCAGTTTCCTCACTTCCCAGAAAGGTACAGACAGTTGTTAAAAGAAGAGGGGAGGCTACACAATGGTAAACATCATAATGGAGCTAATATTTTCCATGAAATGGTAAAATTCTCAGTTTCAACATGTGATGTGTTGTTTATGTTTTATTGTGAATAAAAATATGGGTTGCAGGATAAGAGCAAACATTTTGTCATGACCAGTTGAACTCTGAATAGGAGACAATGCTTGCGTTTCCTTACATTGTAGTTACAAGACTGATTTCCCCTATGCTTCTGTAAGATTACCACATGATCACATCGCTTCTGCAGGAGGTCCGCCGGCTCAGTGATGCTGCCTTCCAGCAAACACTTCGGCTTGTCACAGATAAGAAGGAAATGGTGGAGAAAGTGAGATGTGTTTTCACTGAGAAGAGCGTTCCTGGAGGTGAAGTGAAGAGTGCACTGAAAAAATATGATGCAGTTGCGCTGTAAATTGTAAAGGTGAAGAAGATACCATACTTTAAACAGCTCGTTGTGGGGTTATCAGAATCATCAATGAATGGTTGCTGATCCAGCACATGTATGATATCACATAAAATGTGTAACCAAGTAACCAAAAGCAGAAAACACAATGGAACATGAGGTGCTGAAAGTTAGTTGTGACCAAATAAGAGCTAACAGGGTTAGTCATCGCTTTTAGAGTTTTAACATTAAGAATTCTCTCACTGCCGCCTCCAGCTGCTGTAGCTACTGTCACGACTGCAGCATGTCTGAATGTCTGTGGCAAACGAAGTGAGCCTTGATGTAGCACATTCCTCTTGCTGTGCCACCCATCTTTCTTGATGCTTTTAAATTCTCTCTCTGCTGGTGGAAAACGTTTGGCTCTGTAAGCTCCTGGAACCAGCAGAACAGATTTACTGAGTCTTACTTTAGCAGGCCAGATATTAGATACTGATGATGGAGTTAAAAACATTCATTGTTAAAGGTAGTTTTTACTTTTTTTACTATTTTTTGTTATGTGTTGCAGGTGGCAAAATGTCTCCTAGAAAAGGAAACTTTAGACATGGCTGACTTGTTGGAGATTCTAGGTCCTCGTCCCTTTCAAGACAAGTCATCCTATGAGGAGCTTTTGTGAGGGGAATGAAAAACATCTGCTGAATTTGCAAAACATATCTCCCATATACTTGTAGCTGGAGGCCCAGCCTCGTGAAACGAGCTACAGTACCAACCTCTGCGTGCTCAGTAGCCTCAATGGCAGCACATAAAATACAGAAGTTTTCCACGACCTCCAATGCACTTAAAAAAACAACAACAACTTTTCCCATCTGTCCTATCTTGTATTTGCGTCACATGAAGCAGAGACATTTCTTCTTCATCATTTCTTTTGATGATGGATTAACATTTGTACCAGTGGAATGTGCATTATTATTATGTTATGTTTGGAGTTAAGTTTGCATCCCTTGCATCACTACATGCCATTTCACTGTAAGGGGTGCAAACATAACCATAAAGTTAATATAATAATGCACATTCAGCAAGTACAAATGTTCTTTTATCATCAGAAGTTTAAAAATTGGTCAGAGTATTAATATCAAAAATTACAAAAGTGCAAAAGTTTGCATCCCCCTTGATAAATAAATTTAAAAAATTCATTTCTGATCAAACAACATTTGTACTAACTAAACTTGCATAAAATATTACGTTGACAAACAACATTCTTTGTTTTAAACTTTTTGCAGACTTTTTCATGTAACTATAAATATAATTGGACCAGACTGCTGCTTGTAGAAGCTCTGGCAAAAAGCCCCACCACAATTTAATGATGGCTGCAAACGAGGAGCGGCGTGTGGGTCTTTTACAACCACAATTATACTCTATGGAATTGTTTAATCTAGTACTTGCAGAGGGAATTCCAACATGGGGCTCACGATTAAAGACACGGTATTAAAAATAAATAAGCTAAAACTTCCTTGAGAGCACATTTTGTAGCTTACATTTCACTGGTGCCTTCTACAACCTGCCTTCCATGGTTCCCAGTGCAGTAACACTGACAAATATACTGTACCACAGAATAACCGGTAGTTATTGTGATGAAAGCTGAGATATGCTTTCTAATTCACATTACTTGAAACATACATATGTAGTGGTCAAGATCCTGTGCTGAAATCAAATAGATTTTAGATTCTTATTCATTTAGATTCTCATTAATCTTGTCCACCCTTACTCAGTTTTTACTATAGTAGGTGCTTATTCTTCAGTCTGTAGAGATTTCCATAAATCAATAAATGCAATCAGAATGCTCCCAGCTTTTGGCACCATTTCATTATGTTCATGGTTATGAACAACACTTCAATCAAAAAACCTACTTTCTTCTCTTCTTTGTTAGAAATTGTAAATTACAGGTACTTCAGGTTGTTTTCCTCTCTTCGGTGTGTCTTAGTCATGAGAGCCAGCATGGATGTAGACTTCCCTGCCTTTAAATTGGTCACCCTGTTACTGAAAACAACTGAGAAGAATAACAATCATGTTTGAATGTTTTGCTAACTGTGATACGAACACGATAAGCTGAAAACCAATCCTGTAGAGCTCTCATTTAATGTATTTAAATCTTAATAATGTCTTAAATAATAGGCCAGTAGCTGCTGTGCTAAGTAAACTGATTTAATGTAAAATTATACTTGAACTTAATCCTTGCAGTATGATCAGTGTGAGCTTAAAATGTTTGACATTTTCTCCAATCAGCTCCTGGGACCATTTTCTCATCTTAAATTTACAAAACTTTAATCAATGCAGCAGGATGGTTTTATGCCCAGTGTTTGTGATATTGAACATACATTTTTTTTCACACCTGTGCTAAACCCGCTTCTCTTTTAGGAGACAATTTAGCATCTAACCATAGGTTCTTTTACTTCTGGTACTGACATTACCTGGAACAACCTGAGTAAATATAGATTCAAAATGCTGACAATGTGTGATGCTGACAAATAACACATGCGTCAGCCTTATCAAAACCTTCAAGAACCTGTGAGGCTTTGGAGAATTTCTTTGCACAATTAATCTAAAGGATTGTTGCCAGTTGTGTGCAAGCATTTTGTTAAATTTAAATTAAAAGTCGGATAAATGATTTACAGAAAATAACCTTTGTGGCATTAAGTTATAACTGCTAAAGTAATGCCTGCCTAAAGAGAAGATGTTTTCCTACGTATGTTTGTACTTTTTGTGGCTAGTTCTCCCTCCTTGTTCCACTTTATTCAGTAGAATTTCATAATAAAGAGACTAGAGATTTAGTATTGAAATCTAAACGTAGTTTAAAACTTGATATTTTTCTATAACATGTAGTGATTTTTTTCATGCGTGCCACACATCATACATCAGACAAAGACATCCTTTTCAGGACTTTTATTTATTCTTCTACCACCCAAGTGTCACTTTTGATGCATTGTGTCAAAGAATTCAGAATTATTGGAACTTCTGGTATAGAGAAGCTAAAAGTGAGATAAATAAATCAAGTTTACTTTGCTCACAAATATGAGGAGTATTGCATCATAAGTTAAATTCAGCGTTTGAAAGACGATTACAAAATTGTTGGCACTTTGTTTTATTTTTGGCATCATGCAAATCCACCTGACTGAGCTGCAATTCTACCTTCTGACTAAGTCAAGTATCACCCAACTAGTAAATGCATGTTTAATGGAATCTGACCACCCACTTTGGATTCCCAACTTTAATCAGCTAAGCATCATTGTGCCAGCTACCATTTTTAAATGACAACAGCAGCTACTTGGTCTGTTTATCTTTTGATTCATCTGCACCAAATGCCAATAATTCTGGAGGACACTGTACATACAACTCAGTGAGTGAAGTGCAATATTTAGGCTTTGGAAATAACACACATTCTTCATTACGATAGAGCAGGTCTTTTGGATAGAGTGTGGCCTCACTGAAACCCACCTCCACTGTTCAAGTCACATTAATTACTGGCAACAGTCGGATTTTCAAGCACTTTCAAACATTAAGTTACACCCTAAGTCTGTTTTTTTCTGTATTGATTGAGTTTCAACTCTTGTCTTGTTAATTCAGCATGAATTAACAAGACAGTGTCTTAACATCATGTGATAGGTTTGGACACAACTTAGTGCCAATCTCAGTGCCCGGTCTATTTCCCACCACCAAGAGGAAGAGAGGTTGTGGGGATGGAGGAGCTGTTAAACTGCTCATCTTATACCCTGTTGTTCAAAGACAAAGCTTAAAATCATCTGGCAGCGCAGAATATGGTAAAAACCCCTTGCATTAAAATCACAATGATTTGTGTGTGTATGTGTGTGAGAAAGAGAGAGAGAGAGAGAGAGAGAGAGAGAGAGAGAGAGAGAGAGAGAGAGAGAGAGAGAGAGAGAGAGAAAGAGCGAGCAAAGGAGAGAGTGTGTATTGCGCATCTCAACAGCTTTAGTCAAAGTACAGAGCACAGTGTCCAGAGTCCAACCTGAATTCATCTATTCAGCACCATGAAACATTATGTGAGTGCACGGTGACAGACGGGGGGGTGGAGGTGGCAGGGGCCTCTTGGTCCGCTTTGTGTTCCCACTCTGGCTGCGTCTGTCTGGCTCTCGGTTTTCTCTCTCTGCGTTCGGGCTGTTTCGCCTCAGATATCAGGGCTGCTTTGGCCTTTCCAGCTTCATTAAGGGCTCTGCGGTGTCCGAGTCGCTGTGGTGCTTCCTCTCCCTTGGTGGCTCCACTTTACTGCAGCGTGTCCACGAGGGAGAACGCATATACCCTCCTCTAGGCAGTACAGGCTGGTGGGAACCTGAAAACCAGAAATGGACACGAGGAGGTCACTTTACACACCCTTTCAGGTTTCACACAAGTTGAGCTTGATAATATAATTGTGTAAATGTTTACTAGTGTCAGCGAATACAGCTCCACTCCCGCGCAAACCTTTCCCTGCAGCTCAGCTGTCGAAATGCAACAGAAACCTTTTCAAGATACTCTGGCTGCTCTCTTTTGCCTTTAGTCTACAGTATGTAGCATGCCAGCACACACACACACACACACATGCTTACCAGCCATTTTTAGACAAGAGCAAGCTGCTGTTCATGCCAGATTCTTTAAAATATGAAAGTGGCACAATGACCTGCCAAGAATAGGTAAATCCGTCTGTATCACTTGATGCATCTAAAATGATCCAGAGTTTCCTTTTTCTCTTTGTGTAGGTTTGTTTGCCATTGCTGCTTCATGCCACTTGGTGGTGATCTTCATCCTGCTAGAAGACAGCTGCTCTTCTGACTACAGAGGAAAGGACTGATGGAGACCTGACAAGTCACTCTGCCTATCACTGCCTGTCAGTCTAATCTTAGGTCTGCTATCTGAACGTCACACTCAGTACCTGACTTTCATAGCTCTTTAAAGTCTAATCCATTTCCTCTCTCTCTCACACACACCTGTGACTGAGCAACAAAGGAGAGAGAGAGAAAACACACATTGATCTCAGGAGATTGATAGTGTTGCTGTTTCATTTTAATGATAACAACCTCCTCAGCATGAAGAAGTCTGCTGCAGTGAGCATCACAGATACCTGCTAATGACTCTATGTTGCAGTTATATAAATGTGTCTTATATGTGTAGAACCTCTTTTATAGCCTATAAGTTCATTTCTGTTTAATGCACATTATCTTTTTGCCCCTTATTGTATGTATTACTCACTTTTCTGTTGACCTGTTTCTGCCCTGACATCTAATGGAAAGACTGAATCTTAGTCCAGTAAAACACACACACACACACACAGACACACAGTCAAATGTTTGCACACTTATATGGTAAAGTAATTACATACTTAATCACAATGTAAATGCATGTTTCCTTACTCCGCTCCCCTTTTTTTTCAAGCCTTTTTTTGTCTGTTACTTGCTCACTGTCACATACACAGAATACCCCAAGCTATAGGGTGCTGCCGTCCTTCTGTGCTGCTGGCCAGCAGCCATTTTAGTCTTCAGTCTGTGCAGTGCTGCATAACTTATAGTTTAAACTGAAAACATGAGAAGACACAGGCAAACTATCATAGAATAACAGCTCAGTTCTTTTGTGCATGCTAATTGTAGCGCAGACCCCGCAGTGTTTGGCAACTGGGGCAAGTATTTTTCAAAGATCATCTGTAATTTCATCAAAAGACTGGAAAGGCCCCCAACTCAGCTGGTTCAGCTGGAATCTGATGTTTTACGTTCAAAGAGGTTTTATAGTGGATCTATAAAATGCGGTCTACTGGTCCTCAAGGTTAAATCCCAGCCAAAGACAGAAAGCTGTGGCTGTACAGCGTCTCTGTGGGCTAAAACTGTCGACATGCTTCACTTGTGGTTGTGAGCCAAGCAGTGACATCACTGCAGGTGTTAGCAGATTGGAAACACCTATTGTGAGTATTGACATCACTGATTAGATTGTGAAATGTGTTTTTTTTAGTGTTTATTTTGTGAGATGTCGTGTCATTTCTTTCCAGTTTCTGGCAAAGTAAGCATCTCAACTCTAACCATATACCACAATGAAACATTATCGTCATATAATTGAATGAGAGTAATATAGATATGCTGTGGTATATATACCCATATATGTATGGATCAGTCAAACCAACAAATGTGCTGACACCACCTACTGTTACACCAGCTGTACTGTTACTTCATTAGCTAATGACATTTGGTCTTATCATTTTTGACAGACTCATTGTTTGAGCACCAGTCTGTGACGCCCTCCAGAGACTCAGTGTAAGACAGCACATCGTTCTGTTCCATTGACCTGTCATAAATGCTTGTTTGCACCACAACTACATACAGTATATTCCCAAAGGTGCTGTTCAGTAGCAACCGGACTTTATTGTAGTGAAGTTTCACCTCACATCTAAAAGACTTTATCTTGACCAACTGATAAAGCTAAATCTGTGAAGATCCTTCTGTAGGTTCACCTGAACCTTGTTATTTCCTTAAGCTAGAACTAATGATGCTTTTGGGGCAAAAACATTCCAGTTTTCTGCAGAAAACCAAAGCCATCTTGGTGACTACATACTATACATCTGGGATTGTAATCCTTCTTCTGTACAACTCATATCTGAGGCAAAAACTGGAAATGAAAGCTGAAGCCAAGCTAAGGGAGCGAGGGTGAAGCAGAGGAGGATGACGATTGTTTCTGTGGCATTAGACAAAAGCAGCTCACAGGTAGAAATGAGAGATTTTTGAAAGCAAGTTAAAGAAATATGCTGCACAAAGTGAAGAATCTTATGCCAAAAGGTTAAAGACTCAGTGAGGAGGAAATGTTTGCTGCTTTCTCAGATAGGCTGATCTATTTTTATCCAAGATTTATGCAAGTAGAAATAGAAGAGTGAATGGCACACATTGCTTATTCTGAGGTCTCTGAATGCCAATGCAAACAATCACCTAAGTATGTAATTCTTTTGGGCTCCATTATTGTTAGGTTTTGGGTTTTTTTTCTCTGAGATTTAAGGCTGTGTAAATCCATAAATTCAATATCATAACAGCTTTCCATCTGTTGACAGCAGGGCTTCATCGTGATTAGCAGAAAGGAGCACAGTGGATGCCTTCTGGCTGTTTGTGTCTCTGGCACCTGCAATGTATGGCCACTGGAAAGCAGCTGTTGTTGTAGAATCCGAGTAAGCTTAGTGTGGTGGAGGTGAAGACAGCTGAAAAGGGGGGACGTCTGCTCAATTAATTTAAAATGTAGGTAAGTTTATCTATGTCATATAGAGTTGATGCCAACCTTTTGTGTTTTGTCAGAAAACAAGTCGTATTCTTTGACCTTGGTGTACACATTTTTGTTGAGTGAACCAGAATATTTATGCATTTGCATTTCCAAAGCTATAAAACATTGTGGAAAGCTCATGCTCATCCATCCATCATCAGTAATCCTTATCCTGTTTGGCGTTGTGGGCCTGATGGAGCCAAGACACCCTGGACAAACGTGAGCAAAAAAACTTTTAATGTTGTGTCAACTGTCATTTTGTTTCATGTGACTTTTATATTTAAGAATAGACATTACACCGTACATTAACATAGCTTAAGCTTAATTCAGCACATGTTACAGTGAAATTTATTGTCTGCATTTAACCCACTGATCACCCAGAGGCTGTGCCTGGGGAGTGAGGGATGAGTGTTTTGCTGAAGGAAACACTTGTGCATGGACTGGGATTTGAGCTTAGAGACTTCTGCATCCCAGCAACCCACAACACTAACTCACTAATTCACCTGCAAGTGTTTGATTTAAGATGCTAAAATTTGCAGTTTGCAGACTACAGTGCTGCAACCACACGTCCATTTAGTTTAAGCAAACCTACTGCTGTGGTCTAGCTAGTAAAACTCAGTTGGTAAACAAATTCCTATTCTGGGCAGCTACAAGTCTGTCTTACATAGTTGTCTTAGCACTAGCAGGAGTGAGAAGTAAACTTTAATCAAATTGAAATAATTGGCTGTGAAACTGCAGACAGTGACATATACGAAACTGTCGCACAGATGGCCAACTGGGACCATAACTCACACTTAATAAAGCACCATATGGAAGATTAGTGATAAACAGAAAAGAGAGAAAATGTTGTGGAAGAAGGAGAGATTATAATAAAAAAGCAAGACAAAATTAATTGAAAATGGAAAGAAATAAAATAAAGCTGTAGTATAAAAGTTTTTAGATAAAGTAGAAAGTATGTCTGAATATGTGAATATGTGTGTTTTTCAGTACTTTAACAATCCACGGTAATGATTTGTGTTCTTACCCTCCACCATCAGGGTCTGACAGTGTCACTCAGCCTTGATGCCAGATTTATATTTATATACCTATTTACCTACAAGCAGTCTCAGCCAAAGTATGAGAAAAGGTTTCAACCCCAATGAATGACACCATTCAAGTCTGACATTTAAAAAAAGTCTTCTACTACTCCTGTAGCATTGACCATGCACAGAATTTACGGTCCTTCTACCACATTTCATAAACTGTGTCAGTCAAAGATCAACGGCTTTTGGTATGTCGCTTCAGGGGTCGCCACAGCAGAACGTGTTTTTTTTTTTACACTGGATGTCCTTCCTGCCGCAACCCTCCCATTTTTTTTCATCAGGGCTTGGGACCAGCACCAAGGTGGCCCTTAGTGACTGGGCGGGGCCACACACAGGGCCACGTGGGATTCAAACCTGCTGCCTTATGCATCCCAACCCGATGCTCTAACACTGAACCTTTAAATTCTGTAGGCGGTGGTGACAAGCACGAGTGTCAGAGGAGAGAGTTCAGCGCCTACAAATAGGATGGAGCTCACAGCTCATGCATAAAACATAACGATTTTTTTGCTTCCTCTTGCAAATTGAGAGAAAGACATGCTAGTCTTTATTTGTATTCTGTAGGTGCTGCTATGGCACGTGCAGAGTAAAGTATCTCACCTCTTTAATTTGCTAACGTGCAGGATCATCCACTGCATTTGATCTGGCTAATGTGAGACCGATGCTGTGCGATGAAGTCCTCAGCATCAACAAATTCTACATAACATGCATTGTTTTCTTCACAAGACCTGCTTAAAAGTATTTTTTATTCCTGTTAATTATGTTTGTGATAAGAGAGGTTCCCGCTCCTTGTATTTTGTTATTATTATTTAATATTAAAAGCAAGCCTTTGCAAGCCTTACCTGAAGGGGACTCGTTGTGATTCTCCTCATCAGAGTCAGCAAAAACTTCAGCCAGTTCCTGGTCAGACATGTCAGTCAACTCAGTAAGATCCAGGAGGTCAAAATGCACCTCTAAAGAAGACACACTGCTCAGTGGTTCTACAAGAGAGAAAACAGCAGGTTTTAGGTTTAGTGGAAAGTTTAAATCCACTTGTTTTTGCTGAAATTGCAGAGAAAAAGCAGCTCTTTTTAAAAGGTGCTAAAGAAAGGATACGTTCATTCTGAACACAGAGCTCCTGGCCCACCATGTGCAATATTACTGCTCTTGAATCTGCATTGTGCTCCTAATCAAATCAATAGTGGTCCAACTGTAAAATCAATTTCAGCAAAGAGGATTTTTACTCTTTTATCTACTTTTATTTGCATCTCTTGTAAGTGTTTCAGTGTTTCAGACACACTAGATGCCTTGAAAATGACCAGTGATGCTTGTGATCCCTATATTTCTCTGAGCTATTTTGTACCTGTTTATGTCTGAAGTCGCTCGTTCTTTAACAGGCAGAACTCACGTTTCTACTGCAGCACTCAGCAGGGTTTTATTTGTTGTGTGCATCGGTGTGCCAGACTCAAAATTCAGATCAGGCAGCCCACAAAGCACCTGTATGTGTCGTAAAACTTAAAGAAAGTCTCTGCAATTTGTACACAAAGCTGAGCTAGAGAACAATATCTTCCTGACTCAGCATCACCCAAGTTAGGAATTCTGTGTAATAGAGCTGAACTAATCTACCTTTTTAATGTAAGATAGATGTTGGGAGACTGCACTGAGGCAAATGGAGGTGTGTTTTTGTTTTCTGAGGAGTCAGGGGATGGCTGCCTGCCATGCAATGCCAGGTCTGAATGAAACACTTGACTGGTTATTTGTGGGTGTGGGTTAGTGAAGAAAACTATGGGTTATGTGACAGGTTGAAAGCTGTTGTTACCCTGTGTCATTTGCCTGCTGTTTTCCAGGCTGTTTAAGACTGTGCTTCAGGCTGAGGAAGCAGAGCTTCCTCTCCTGCTGCTGCTGCATTTAATTTGCTGCTTTGTCCTCGGGATAGAGTACATATTGATTTAAAGGAGACTCATCATCATGCCAAGGCAGTGGCTGATCAATGTGTCATGTTTCAGTTATATTAAAACACTCAACATCAGAAGTGCCAGGAGACACGAGGACTGAAAACAAAAACTGTGAGTGTGGGAGAATACAAATAAGAAATGAGTCTAAAGGCAACCAAACACAAAACCCATCTCACCTCCCCTTTATTTCACCCCAAACATTCTGTTTTTTCAAAATGTACAGTCCTGCCCATTCTTTACTTCAGGACTGGGTCACACACTGGCCTCGACACAGGTAAATAAGAAATGGTTGAATATTCACAAAGCCAGTGATTACGTGGCCTGCATGTAAATTCTTCACATGTAAAAAACAAAAAACAAAACAGAGATGATGGAGGAGGCTCACAGAATGGCAATAAAGATGGGAAAAGTAGAATGATGAAAGATTGTAATGAATGGAGGTGATAGTGGTCATTTAATCCTTTTAGACTAAATCTTTAAGACAACCTTAAACTTCAAGGTAACTTTGATCACTCTCAAAATTGATCATATATTCAACAAACCCCAAACAGACACTGAAGCAAACAATTATTTGCCTCCATTATGTTATTTGTCTGTGCTGCTGTTGTACTAGAATGATGAAAAACCCATCAGCCAGACACAGTGCTTGGTGACGTCTTTCTTTATTCCCAAATGTGTAGTTGAGAAATGTTTAGGAATTGTTGCTGTGATTGAAATACCTTTGTACAATAGTCAACATAAGCCAGACTTAGAGCGGATGTTACTTAACCTTTTCTTAAATATCTGACAACTATCATCACATAATCTGCCACCCAATAAAACAAAATATTCCCTTAAAACTAATCCCTCATGGCTCCACTTTAGTCCATCTTTGTGCTCCCCTGCACGTTACAAAGGGAGTGTATCTTTGCAAATACATGCTCACCTTTATCCTCATATTACCCATTAAATCCTGAAAAACAAATGAGTAAATACCAGTCTGTACTTCCCCATAAATCTGTTTTTTTTACAGATGTACTCGTCTCTTCCAGTTTTGATTTCATGACATGTCAGTCCCCATGTCTCCACAGGTTAACTACCCCACAATTAACCACAGCCATATATCACATTTAGCATGTTATTAGATCATGTGGCCGACTGATTTTTAGATTTTAGTGTTAGTCGTGTCTACCATCCTAATAAACGGCAAATATCCACTTTCTAAATAAAGCACTTTTCCTTAAAGTAAACCTTTACGTTCAAGAGCTACATAACACTTTATTAAATTGGTTAGCTAAGAAGATTTTACTGTCACCACTATTAACAGCTGCACAACATAAAATTTAAGAGCAGCAGTGGAAACAGAACAATTTCATCTTTAACATTATTCTATGTCTACTGTCTGATACCGTGTTGTTCTATTGGGTGAAGAAACACTGCAATATGCAACTGCTGCCTGTGTTTATGAATATGTTTAACTTAATGGGCTGGAAGGCTCCTGCCTGCAGCTATCTTTCTTTTAACCCCCTTTAAAGAAGAGTGAAGAAACTGGAATTGCGGAGGAGGAGATGGGAAGAAAAAGGGGAGAAGCAGGGTGATGGGAGAAGAAGGGCACATGAAGCCAGGTAAGAAAGTAAATGTTTAAAAAAGTTAAAGAGGAAAGAGAAAAGCAATAAGTAGATGAAGAAGAAGGGAGGCCTTTGCAAGGTTACACCCATTGTGCTCCCATTCCTCTCTCCCTTTTTGTCCTCTCCCACACCCTTTCTCTTTGAATAATTGATTAGTATGTTTCCTCTCCCAGTCAGATGTGCTGAAAAAAACTGCCTCCGCTTCAAAAGCCAATCAGGGGAGCTCTGAGATGCCAGTGTGGGGGATTGACAATAGAGAATTCATGCTGAGATGTAAAGAAAAGAATTTTGTGCCTCAAGCAGATGGATGATGTGAAAGACCACCACTTCTTCTTAGAGCAAGTGACCGGCATGGTGTTTCTGTGCTCTGATCCTAATCTCACACCTACAGTGTCTCATGCCTTTGTAGTCAATGTGTTTTTTAAAAAAACTTAATAATAATTTTCTGTACCCTTTCACTTTTTTGCGTGTTGAACAGTAAAGATAGATTAACCTGTAGGAACAAAGAATACAGCGTATACATGGGAGAGAGGAAAAGAGAGCAGAGGGGGAAGCAGGTGACATTTTGAATCTTTAATCCCCTTTTCTCTTTACTGGCCTATCAGGACTCCAGGGTCATTGGTTCACCCTGAGCAGCTGCTAATGATGACCACTGTAATGAAGGCAAATTAAAACACTGTGAATAAAGTTGAAAAGATCAATGTAAACACATTTTTCTCTCTCCATCAGTTACCATTAAAATTTTAATTTTCAATAATTCACCTCCTCTCAATCCCAAAAAGTAATTTCTCTGCGCTGCAGTTTTATATGGGTGTATCTGTGCACCTGTAGCACTTGTGCTCCATGCTTTTGAACTGATCTTGAGTTGCTACAAATCAACTGACATCTTGCTGTTTTCTGGGCCATTAAGACGATCGTCTTTTTTATGCTGGCTGTTTGTTCTGGGGTCTAAAAATAAATCCCCTCTTTTGGAGATAAAATTGCAGCACTAGGGTGGAAACGGCTTCTGTGCCATTCAGGCTGAAGCTGCAATGTGGTTCTGTAGCAGCATGGACACGCCCTTAATAAAAAATCTCAATAAAATGTAAAAAAATAAATAAATAAAAAAGGGAGGTTTTGTTTCCCAGATGTCTGATAATAATGTGATAACACAGAATTAATCATATCACATCATTTTAAAACATTTCTAAATACTTGAATCAGCAACGATACTTTGTCTTTCTCACTACTACTCTCTTGCAAAAACCTATTAGCTGGCCTGCCAGGTGGCATGGCTAGTAAGTAGGTCACATGAAATCACAGAACCACACACAGTCGCCTCTGGATGAGCTGTCTCTGTGAAAACTATTTGGTTAGTGAAGCAGATAAAGGCTGCTTTGTCACCCATGTAGCCCCAGTACCCATGTTTCTGTGCCCTGGGCTCTGAGTCTGGCACGTACAGGGACGCCTCTGTGGGACCGATGCACAATGAGTTCTTTCAAACAAGGTTAAGGCTAGACTGATCTTTTAGGATGTGGGACCGGGAAACCTTTAATAGATGACGATCATTCAGTGGGATTCAAGATCATATATTTTCAGCCTGGACTCATATCATGACTGTGACTGATAAGACTCTCTTTAGCAGAGGCAGGATATGCTCTGTACTTCTTCCTTATCATCTTTCCTGAAGCCTCTGGCTATATCAATCAGGCATCGTGCTAAAGTCAAATATTCAACATTCTCCCAAACCCCTGATATGTTCCCCTTCTTCAGTGCTTCCCCTGGCACTCACGTCTCTTCTCAGTGATGTGCAGCAGGCTAGCAGTGTGCCCTGACAGGCCGCCTTCCACCTCCCCTGCTGGGTGCTGGAACAACTCCTTGGCTAGGTCGCCTGAGCTTGAGGGCTTTAGCAACTTCTGAATATCTTTATTGGGCTCTAGCAGAACAAATAGACACAAGAGCAGAGAGTGAAAAGGTGTAAAGAGAAGAAAAGGCAAAGATGATGATAATAGGATTCCAAAGTTGTAAAATACTGTAAGATTACATTAGTACACTTAGATCTCAGGTCCAAATCTAACACAGAACAATACTGTTTAAAAAAATGCACAAAGACACATTTTTGTTTAATAAAGAAAAGAGAATTCCTTAAAATCTTACTAGCACTTAAATAAGTCTGAGTTCATTCCAGTGTCTGATGTCCTTGTATACCCCTGTTAAATGTTTTCCAGCACAGAAACAAGCAGGACATTTATCCCCAGGTAACTGATTCTCCCAACCATTTTACAGTAATGCTTAAATATCTTGATTGTGTGTCTGTTTGTCCATTTGACCAGTGTTTGCATCCTAGCATGTTATGAAGAATATATGTTTTAGACATGTGATTTACTTTCCTTGACTGTGGGCAGATGTCTAATTCAACAGTTGTTGTAGTATGGCCATTTTAATGTTTCCACCAAGAAAATGTTTCCTGAAAGCCTGGTCACGCTCTTTGCTCGTGCCAACGGAAAAACATCTCAAACATCCATTCAAAATAGAAAAGCAAGTTCACACAGGCTATTAACAAAGTATGAAAATAGAAGGTGCTTAAAATAGCATCCCTTCAAATGCTGAAGTATGCACAAACTCTAAATTGGTTAAACTTGATCAAGGTTAAGCGTTTGCCTGTTCGACACAGCTGAAACACAGCGAGGTATGTGCTAATTCTCAGAGACAGTGGTGCAAATCTAATTGAAAGCTTACACAAAATTGTACTTGCAATATAAACTCCAATTTCCAAAACTGATAATAGAAAAAAAAATTATATTTATATATATATATCTGTGTGTATGGAGCACCATGACAGCGTGGCTGTTTTTTGTGACGGCACGCACAGTTGATAGAAAGTAGTGTGGGAGTATAGCAGCTTCCCAATGGGCCTCACCAGATGGCTGATACTGTTTCTGCTTGCAGTATGTTCTTAGAATGCTGCATTTCTCATTTCATGTGAAAAGTGCGTTGTAGCCGAGGCCAAGCCAGAACATGATGGAGTCTGATTTCACCCCAAGAAGCTATTGTCAACTGCTGGCTATTGATTGATTTCCCCAGTGAGGAGCCACGCAAGCTGGAAAAATATAGTGTTACCTCGACTGCTATAATGAAATGTTTGTTCAATATTTAGACTGTCTATCAGCAGCTTTGTTTTCCATTTCCATTAACTTCCCTACAAACAGGCGTTTTAGAAGTTATGCTGAGTTTCTGATCCTTATATTTTTACTGCCCATCCGTCTATCGATTCAGCCAGCAAGGCCCAAATCCTACTCATCAACCGTAAAACTAACCTTTTTTCTTTGCCAAACTGTTCCCACAAGATTACATGGGCCACAGACTGGCAGAATTACGGAGTCTGTGTTTATACGAAACACCTATAGACATTTCCTCAGTGTACACATACTGATCAATCAACAGTCCAACCGTGTTTGGTTTTACTGCATCTCACACTAAGAAATTACAACTCCTACATGCAAATACATTACAAGATATGCTCACTTGGGTAATAGCTCCACTAGCTCTGACTAAACTATGCTCCTGTTTTGGATGCTAATATGTCACGTTTGATACTTTGGTGGAAGATGAGTCTGCTTCTCAGTTACAGTCGTATGTTGTTCTGTGATAGAAGAAACTAGATCTTAAGAGAGTTTCAGTATTGGCCACGTATTATGCATATACGGTAAAGGAAGACCTGTTTGCACAGATGGCCCGATTTAACAACCGCCTGCCGAGCTGGCTGTGAAGAAGCCTGAGTAAATAATGACAGTATAAGATACTGCTGTTAAAGGACATTCAGCTATGACACATGTCCTTTTCTGACTATGACTGACCCTGTCTTGAGCTGTCAGCCAAGACAGTCTCTGAAACAGCTGACCAAAGATAAACAGATGGTGAGAGAAAGGAATGAGGTACTGCATGATGTGGTGGCTCAAACTTGGTTTAATGGCTCAGTAAATCAGTAAATCTGCCACTGATTATGTAGGTGAGGCATAAGGAAGTAGCATGGTCATTCACGAGGACAGGATTCCCCTTTGGTGACTGTTGGTGCATGTTCTATTAGTACTATTTCTTATCCCCACAGGTGGGGCAGGAAATGTCAGCTACTAATTTCTCAATTGAGAATGGCCCTTGATTCACAACAGCTGCTGTGTCTGCCCCGGTACAAATAAAACCCTCCCAAAGTCACACTTTGTGACAATGTTCTGTTATACATCATAAGAATTGTGTTCCATATAATTCAGACTTGTCGGGTAATTCTTGCCACCAGTGCGAACATGTAATGCGTGTAAAAAAAAATTAGTAGAACAAAGCCATGGCAGGAAAAAAGCATCTTTGTTAAAAAACTATTAGCATCTGATGAAAGTGCAGTATACACTGGCTCAGCCCACATAGAGTAATAAAGCAGCATTTTAATAGTGGTTGAATTTAGGTTCCAAGGCAGCTAATGCAATAAGCTCACAAATAAATACCCTTCTATTGCTTTAATTCACTTTGTAGATTATGAGAAGCACATCTTTGTATTTTTCAAAGCAAATACTGTTTTAAAAGAAATTTATGACTTAGAAATTGGTATTTTACACTGTGTATATATATTAAGTTATCAACCCTTCCCATGTTGAAATGTTGCAGTACAATAGTTGCACTGAGGCATTGTGCTGAGGTTCCAAACAGCACCGGCTTCTCTGGATGGCTTTTAAACAAAGGCCATAGGCATCCTCTATTGTACTGCAATTTGTATTCATCCATTGAGCTTCAGTGTGCAGATATAAAAAGATCTGTACTGCCAGGCCATAGGTTACACACGAAGCTTGAATATAGAAATAGACCCTCTACAACTGGAACGCAGGTGAGGAAAATGATAGGGCACTGGTGCACTGCTATATTTAACCTATATTTAAACCTAACATATATCAGTAACTAACTTGACTACACACAAAGCCAAATGCAGTGGTATGGCTCCAGACCATAGACTCATATGGCAAACATTGTTCAAGGAGGTTAAGGTGCAGAAAGTATCTAATGTATAACAAACATGGTGAAGCAGCACACTTACAGCAGGCAGGCATTCACAGCACAAGTCATACAGCAGACAAAGACACTTTCCAGTACCCAGGCTTGTGCAATTTGAGAAAAGGCATGGCATGGAGAAAAGAAAGAGTAGAAAATGGCTCTTACCTGGGCTTTCTGCCCCTCCCTGTGCCTCCATGCAGCTCAGCCGAGAGTGTCCTGCTGTTCACCACACCAGCAGCATCGGAGAGTGGAGCAGACAAACAGGGAGGGTAGAAGGGAGAGGCAGGGGGAGAGTGTGTCTGTGTGTGCATATGAGGGAGAGTAGAAGGGGGGTGGGTAGACAAAACGAGATCTCAGTTTTTCAACTGACTCTGGTCCTCCTTTTTTGTCCTCCGTTGTTCTGGATTTTCCCAGATAGGTGATGTTTGTGTCATTTCTCACACAGTCCCCCAGCTCCTCTCTGCCATCAGACCTGTCTGAGTGTTGCACTGCCTCACAGAGCGAGTCCACCACAGAGAGGGAACAGCGACATCACAGCACATTTCAGAGCCACTTGGTTTAGTAAACGCAGCATTGTGAGGTTTGGCTGATATGTACTGAATACACAGAGAGAGATCCAGAGCAAAAGAGGGAGAGAAAGAAATGGAGGATGGTTTGAGCTGGCAGTGTGCCCAGGTAGAGACTGGGGTATCAGGGAGCTCTGGAGGGTGTGTGTGAATAGGTGTCCCTGAGTGTATGAATGTCTATGTGCATGAACAAAGCATAACCTTTTGTGGATGTACTTGTTGGCCAGTTGGTAACCCTCATAATGAGCACAGCATGGAGCCCAGATGGAATGAGACACAGTTGAAGAACATGTGAGTGTGCATTTTATTATTTGTCACTAAAAACAATAAAAATATAATGAACACATTCATGATTAATTTATTATGTGTGATTGATGGAAGCTTTATCTCATCATGTTGTAAGAAAAGCAGGAAATAACACTTCATGGGAAATCTGCTGGTAGAGCTCGCCCTCTACTGGCAGGATCCGAGAGTTGTCCTGCTTGTCAACCGCAGATGGGGTTGTTCCTTATTTGTGTTATTAAATGTAACAGTCCACTCCTAGACAGTGACTGATGAATCTGTGTGAACATCTATCCTATTTCATAAAAGGCAGATTTGGATTACAGATCTTGTTTGAATTTGAGTTTTGAGAAATAAAGTATATTTTGTGTTTTAACATAGACTGTTCATTATTTTCAGTTTTTATTCATAAAAAGGAGATAATGTTAACATGCTATGTGTTTAACAGTGTGTTTAACCACAGGTTAAAAACTTGTATTTAGGTGCAAGTGGCAAAGTTAAAACATTCTATGCAGTAATAAATGCTTAAAAAAGTTATTTTAGTACAAAAGCAAAAAACTATTCAAATGCAAAATTAGTAATTATGTTTATAGGATAAATAATATCTGTGAGCTTAAAGTTTAGGTTGTTTCAATGCAGGAATTTCTATACCCTGAACTCACGGGATAAGCCGAATGGACAAAAAAAATAAATAAATAAAAATAAATAAAACAAAACAACGTAGCCGCCAGCTGTGTGTTCGCTTCCCTGCCGCCATTAGAGTCGCTATTGGTTTTGCGTTTTGTGCAGTTTGTCCGAACCGAACCGCCGTAGAAATGATAAACACTGACAAGCAGCTGTTCCTTCAGTGTTGCGTTACAGATTTCACGTGTAAGATTTTACTGCGTGAAGTGTAGCTGAGATTTGCAGATAAGAGCAATTGCTGTGGGTACTAACATAATGGAGACTGTTATCAAAGTAAACCCCGGTAGGTTAAATATCCGTGACGTTTGTGCTTAAAATGAAAGTTGTCGCATGTTAGCGTGGCACGTGTTTGTAATTTTTAGCTAATGTCCCTTCTTCGTGCTTCACCCCGAGTCTTGACACGACGCCTGTTCTGTTTTCTCTTAAGGAGCTTCGAAGTGGGACATTCGTCAGAAGATTTGGGACTACATAGAGGACAAGAACCTGGCCAACTTCCCAAGGCCCGTTCACAACAGAATCCCAAATTTCAAGGCAGGTCAAGGTCTTTTAAGTGAAAGAGCATCTGTAACACGCCGTTGCTGTGCAGTTGTGATCCAAATGAAAATACGGACAAATATCCAGGGTGGTGGTTCTTACTTCGATTATTATTATTTTATTAGCAGTAGTACAGAAGTTGTCAGGTGATATAGTTTAACATTGTCTTTTATTAAGCAAACAATGACGTTTTTGTTATGTCTCTGTTACAGAGCCCAGTTTTTTTAATTCAAGTAAATCTACAGCAATCATCATCATCGTAATTATCTAACCGACTAGATAACAAACAGCACATTTGTTCTTTGTGTTGTGTTTGCTTCGGTTTAGGAAGTAACTTCTCACTGTATCAGTAAATCATCGCTATAATAATGACACCAGGACGTCACGCTTCCACAGCTGTTACTAAATTGTGTTTTTCAATATTGAATTCTTAATGGCTGTCCCTTCTGTGCATGTGTGCATCTCTTTAATGTGTATTTAATGGCCAGGCTGCAATTCAAACATGCAACAGGCTTGCAAACCTGGAGGTGTTCAAGTCCAGCCAGACAGTCAAAATAAACCCAGACAGACCCCAGCAGCAGGCACGCTTTTTCACTCTTGAAGTAAGTTGAAAAAAAAAACAAAAAACATAACCCCCCTTGTGTCCTCCTCTTCTCTCAACCAGGGTTCTTACACAGCCTGTTCCAGGGTGTCTGAGCTGCAGGCGTTTACGCAGGCAGCTGAGGTGAAGGTGGATCCTGATAAACCACTAGAAGGTGCCCGGCAGGCAGTGCTACAGGTAGCACTACACTGTGGACAAAGCACCAAGAACCACAATGGCCTCGGCTGTGTTACAAAAGGCTTTGTCTTACCCGTTTTATGTCTGTGTCAGTTTGACCCACTATTTAATAAGAATTACAAACCTTCATTTAGACTGTAGAGGTTGCTAGGCAAGAGTTTACATTTGTTTTTATTACATCCTTAGGTGCACTGTTTAAAATGAAATATCAGTATTTTGCATCTGCTGCTACATAATATTTTCACCACCACTCACTGAATTTTTTTTTCTCAGTTTTAATTTGAAATCATGTTAAATGTCTGTAAATGCCTGTTGATTTAATTTTCCTGACAATTTTCACAGGCACAGAAAACTTTACTGGTCCCAACTCCTCGTCTTCGCAGTGGTCTTTTCAATAAGATTATTCCTCCCCAGGGGGCCAACAAAGAACAGCTACACATATGCTCATCATCCCAGGTTTGAACTTGCTGTTATTTCCATTAGCGTATCCAACGAGAATTCAACATTTAACCTTTTCTCGTTTTTATTGTCTTGCTATTTTCTGTTCTCTTCTTTCAGGGTGTGAAAGACTTCAGTGTACCTGTTGGTCTGGATGCTAAAGTGAAGGTAGACCTGGTGGTGGTTGGCTCTGTGGCAGTATCAGAGAAAGGTCAGTGTTACTGTAGTTGGCATTTCCACCAAGGATAGGACTCTAAAGATAGCGGAGCAAATTTTCAACAACAGGTTATCACTCAGTGCCTAATCATTTTGCCATTTTTGTGGAGTTTTGTAATCTTTTACGTGAACAAAAGTGCTTTTAGCTTACATGTAGTTTCATCATGTGGACAGTATGTCAAATAGAATAACAAGATTAAAAGGTTCTTTTTACTTAACAGCACGTAAAGGCAACTTGGTTGCTGCTGATAACCTACATTTCTTTTAATTAATTTTGTGGAGGAACATTATGAAACAATTCTTCCATCATGTTCTTGTGTTGCTAAGTTGTCTATCTCATTCTTATGAGCATGTTCAGAAGCTTAGTGATTCTAATATTTACTTTTTGCACTTTGTTAATGCAAAACCTCCTTATAAAATGTTCTCATGACCCCTGTCTCGTCCTGTAGGCCTTCGAATTGGAAAAGGAGAGGGCTATGCTGACTTGGAGTATGGCATGATGGCGTCGACAGGAGCTGTGAATGAGTCTTCAGTAGTGGTGACTATTGTCCATGACTGCCAGGTTGGTTTGCTGATGTCAATTTTACTGAACAAACCAAAGGTTTCAGCAGCACAGGGAAAGTTATTAAATCAATAAAACAGTTCAGTTTGGTGAATGAAATGATCAGATACAATGTTAAGAAAACAATAGCATTTAAGAAAGGTATTTAAACTACAGCAGGTCATTTACAGATCATTTTACTGTTCTGTCTAATGAGTAGGTTTTTGCAGTGTTTTTATTCATGATTTAAGTACAAGATTAAGATGTATGTATACGATATTAGTCATATTTAATATATGAGGCATAGTGAGGCCTGGGAGGAGCAGAATGAGTTATTTGCATATTGTAGCTTTAGATTAGATTTAAGCCCATTCACATTTTAATAGATACATTAATAATTTAAATAAAAACAAAAAAAAGCATCACTTATTGTTGGGATGTTTGCGCTTTCAGGTTGTGGACATTCCAGAAGAACTAAGAGAAAGTCATGACCTGACTGTGGACTACATCCTCACACCCACCAGAGTTATTAAAACAGATTGCGAGTTCCCAAAGCCAAAGGGAATTATCTGGACTAAGGTAAATTAAAAGTTAAAAATGAAAACTTTACCGTGCTGTGTGAAGTGCTACTTTACATTCGTACTACAGTTGTTTCATAGTAAAGTTAATTTAAGTGTATACAATAGTGACTTAAGAGTTACGGTGCCCACCAACATCCTAGGTTTGCTTCTGATCTGGTCTGACCTGTTCCTAGTATCCCAGTCCCCTTATTTCCTGTGAACTTCATACTGGATCTCTCTGAACAAAATCCCCAAAAACATGATTTAAAATAGTAGCGGATTATAAAACACACCAAGGTAAAATCATTATATGCTTTATTCTTAGAATGTGAAACAATTTATTATATCAATTTGCTGTATAGCTGAGCAGAGCAGTGAAGCCTCTTTTATGATGATGATTATGCTTGAAATAAGCATTTATTGATAATATGATGTTTCTGTTTATATAGCTCGTTGACAGATTTAATATGAATTAAATACCAAATTATTAGATGATATAAAAACATAATTTAGATCTTTTAACAAAATCTCAAGGCTTGTATCAGTTATTTTGAAGGCACATGGAAGCAGACTTGCGAAATAAAAATATAGAAATGTTAAAATACTATAGACTTTTTTTCACAGTTATATTTTTAGTGAATCACAGTGAAAAAACGTTTTTGACCAGTAAAAATATCTGCTAATTTCTGTTTATATTTCTTTGCTGCATTTTTGAAACTCTGGCTTAAATTACATTAATTGCATCAAATTTAAGTTTGGAACAACATACGGGTACATTTGTAGTATTATAAATAATATAATATCATTAAATATTAAAATCCATTGTCAACAACAAAATAAGAGCAATATTTTTGATAAAACCGATTCCGAACAAAAGTTTTAGTGGTAGGTGTTAGACTACATTAGTTTGTCTTCTCCTTTCCGTCTAACGACTTGAACCTAAACGTTTCATATTTCTTTTGATGTGATTATGGACTTCACATCATAATGATCCTTTCATGGGATCAGATGGGCCCCAGTTCTGGTCCTTCCTGGATCATGTGTGTACAGTCAATCGGGAGCTGGAAGATACCAATTCACTTTGTGTTCCCAACTGCATCCTCATCTAAAATGGTATCTTCCAGCTTCTGATTGGCTGAACACACCTGACCCAAGTAGTCAGCAGTAAGTAGGGCAGGGGTAGTTGGAAAACAAGTAGAGCGGGCATCCTTTAGGACCAGGACCGAGAACCCCCTGGAGTATTCGGTGTCTCACCTAACAAAATATTTATCTCCTGTCTTCAGAGACACTGCCCTCATGTGGACAAATGACACAACCCCTCATCGTAGCACTCCTTTATGCAGTATGCCTCTGTGTGCATTTCTCTTTTTTTGTGACAATAACAATTAAGAATTATCATTCTAATGAGATATTATTGCTAGATAACTTAGTAATGTTTTCTTCCAACTGAAAATTGGCCTTCAATTAGACATGACGTGGTATTATTCATATCATGTGGAGAGTTTGTGAGTAACCTGGGTTTCCTTAAAGCACGCGTGGAAGTAAACAGGACTGAGTGACCTCACAGGCAGGAAGGCCATGTCTGATCATCAAAGGCTCCTCTGCCCAACCATCTTGGCTCTGCTCGGGCAGGGGAACGACAGGTCAAACAGGGCAGCGTAAAACAATGGCGTTGTGTATCCTTGACTGCACTGCTCAGCATCAAAGGCTGCCAAGATACTTCAAGACCCAACAAATCAGAAATGCGGTCTTTATTTTTAACTGCTTAGGAAGTGAAATATTCTGCTGCTATATAGTCACTGCTGTAGCATGAGCACTCAACAGGATGAAATAATAGAAGTTAAACTTTTGCTTTATTATTTTACCCTTTAACTTTTACTAACTCGTACTTTATGCATGTATCTTCGCTCTGAGAAAGACAGTCTGTTTACTGTGTGTGACACCTTTCCCCTTTCAGTCTTGCTGAGCCTGTTCAGTTTTGTGTCTTCAGTTGGACACCGAAAAGCTGGAGAAGATCCCCATCCTGAAGAAGCTGCGTGATTTGGAGGAACAGGCTGGAAAGGATGTACAACTGGGGGCAGTGCCTGCTGCACCAGAGCCTGGTCTGCAGACCATTCAACCCAAAAGGCAAACCAGACGGAGACCAAGGCAAAGCACACATCAGGATGTTGAGAGGGAACCCAAGCAGGACTCAGAACAGGAGAAAGGAGCAGAGGGAGAACCGAAAGCCAGACTTCGCCCAGCTAGAGCAAGGAAAGAAATTAGAGGAGATAGCAGGGGAGGTAATGAGGGAGAAATCAACAAGAGAGGAAAGGGAAAAAGTGGAGGGAGCACGAAGGGCCCAGAGGAAGGTGGGAGTGAAGTCACGTCTCAGCGTAAGCTCCCTCTGAGTGTGACCACAGTTTACCTCGGGGGAATCCCTGCTGGGCTGCGAGTTAGTGAGCTTAAAAGCGCCCTCAGAGAGAGGGAGGCCACACCACTGAGGCTCACCTGGCAGGGAGCTCAGCACAGGGCCTTCCTGGACTACAGCGACCCCCAGGCTGCAGAGCAAGCTCTAGAGTCTCTGCAAGATCTCAGTCTGAATGGGCAGAGTCTGCAGGCTGAGCTAGCCAAGAGCCAAAGGGGAGGCAAGAGGTCTGGACAGTCCAATAGGAGACCAAGACCATCAACAGCTCTAAAATCTAAAACAGCCCCACAAGATACCCAGAGTGACACCGCCGAAGCAACAGAGCAGTAAAAGCATGAGGTGATACTGTAAGATTCAGTATGTATTTACTGTGGCACGATCTTAAGAGTTTTGTTTTTATATATATATATTTATATATATATAATTTCTCTGGATATTCTCTGATACAACATTTTCACTAGAAACGTACTTTGCGTTTACTATTTCACAATATTGTAACCATACAGCTATGTGCCTTGTTTTTCTAACACGCTCCACACTCCCGCGAGCCTTCATTCCTTGAAGGTGTATTTTTTTTTTTTTTTTTTTTTTTTTTTTGGGAGTGATTCTTGGAAATAGACTTCAGTTGTTTGTCTTTCAAACCATAGACTGAATATACAGGTCTTTAAGTCTCGAGAATGTTTTAAAAACATGTGCTCAGTACCTTTTATTTCTGGAACCAGCTGTCAGCATCATGTCGACTGATTGTCTACATCTTACTTACCTAAAACCTTTTATTGTAGGCAATGGGTCAAAGAGTAATGGGTTTTAGTTGAAGATAGCGCCACCATGTGGTTATTTCCAAAATTTATACAAACCTGGTTGTAGACTAAATGTAATAATCCCTTGGTCTAACATTTGTGGCTGCATAAACTGTTGCCACAACATTTAATAACAGATTTTCTACAATTTGTAATTTGTAATTTTCACTACTTCTACAAATTCCACCAAACATCTGAAACATCTGAATGGCCTTAAAATATATATATGTATATTTTTTTTTGCCAGATAGATGTGTCCCATTTAACAGACGGCGTGTGTGTGCGATTTCAACCACATTTTTATGTCATTTTTGAATACAGACTACAGCAATATAATAAAGTTAAATGACCATATTTAGTTGTGATGATTATGATGCAGCTGAAAATTTGATCTTTGTAAACTTTATAAACTACCAAGGATTTAGGTATTCTCTAAAATAATTCTGTCAGTGTTTAGATGTAGATTATTAAACCATTTTCATTTTAAAAAATGAATATGGATTGTGTAGCTGTGTTGAAGCTAAGGTTTTTTTGATTTCTTTTCGTTTTACTTTTTGAGTATTTTGGAAATAGACATGACATGACTTTTCATTGTTTAAGTGACTTGTCATCTGTCTAATTAGGTCAGTTTGACTATGATGCTTGATTTACAGTTTAATGAAAGTGAGATGTTAGTTGTACTATACTAGCTTTTATGCATCTGTTTGTAACATTCTCTACTAAAGGGTTTGACTGCATTCGTTTGGTATTGGCGTCTTTTTTTTTTTTTAAACTAAAGAATTTAGCATTTCTCATGTTGATTTTTGTTGGAATGTTGACAAAATACTGTGCTTTTTGTCTGCAACTCAAACTATAGTCAAATATAACAGATTTTTTCTTTACTGCAGAGGCAGTAATTTAAGCGCCCAAGCATCTTAAAAATCTCATACACAAATGATGTAGCCTCAGTGTGTCTTTCTGCACAGACATGACCTGCTAAGTGATCACTCTTGTGTCAGATTGGAGTACCAGAGAAGTGTCCTGTTTTCACCGGAGTCTTGAAAGTATCGAGATACAAACACACAACATGTCTGTCTGCACAGCACAGGCCTCAGGCTTTTTATGGAGCTGTCATCCAGGCTTGGCCAGGGAACAGCTGTGGAGCCCCATCTCTCTCCCTCAGCCCTGCCAGAGCGCTGAACCTCTGCAAATGTCATCAGTTTAATGTGCTGTTGCTGTTGCTCGATGGCATTCTCGCTTTACTGGGGTTCAGTCAGTGGTCAGTGTTGGGATGTGTCAGAACAAAACATGTTAAAGAAAAGATGTCTTTAAAAAAACCTCAACAGCAAAACAAAATAAAACGAAGATGTAAGATAAAAAGAAGATCTTTTAAAATTATAATCCAGTTTCATGCATTGGGATTTTTGGTTGATGCTCGTTTAACAAAAAAAACAAAAACGAAAACATTTCTGCTGTGTCTTTTCACATTTGGAGCACCCGTTGCTAGTTTTAATTCCACGGACCTGAATCTAAAAGAGCTTAAAATCATGACAAAGATCTTATCAATTAAATCCAAATGAACGTTCCCTTAAAACTTTCCTTAGCCTTCAGCTGAATACAGTCATTTACGTGAAGGCAATAGTATTTGAATGTGTTAATAAATACAAAATCAGATTTGAAGCAGTAAAAAAAAAAAATTAGGTACTTTTTGTAAAAATAGTTTTATCCAACTTCCAACAGGACTTCACCGGAGCCTGAGTGAACTGTGGTGACATTGCTGCGCACCGTATTTTTCTACTGAAGAGCACCTGTTGTTTTTATCTTGAAGCTGATACTAAGAACTTCTAATATTTCCAATACATTTTAAATTTTGTGCCAGTTCATATTACATTTATTACAACCATGTTATATTTATTACAGCCACTTACATAATAACAACAGGGGTTTTGCAACTGTTATAATTAAAAACTAGTAATTTGCTGTTGACTACATGTGGAGATGGATTGTCATATTTAAGAAGTAAAGAGTGAATCAAAGGTTTATTTGACACTGAAATCCTTCAGGTTTTTTTAAAACCCGTTTTCAACTTTTCTACTTATATTTTTATTTCCTTAAGCCTATTTTTTGTGTTTAAGTTTATGCATTTTGGACACCCAGAGATAATGAGATTTATTTTAATCAGCACCATTTATTGGGGTAATATGCAGAAATAGCATTAGGACAAAACGCTTTTTTACGGAAAACAACAACCAGCGCGAAGAGAGTTGCAGATTTTCACCCTGTAACCAAACGCCAGTGAGATCTCTGCCTCTGATTTGTTTCGCTTTGACTGCTGCCTATAATCTCAAATAGAAGCCGTATTACCCATCAATTTCCGAAGCATATATTTTAAATCCGCGTCGATTATTTGTTCGAATTGTTTTGTGGGGAATCGGCTTTATTATATTCTCCTGCAGGTGCATTATGGGAAGAAACCTCTGAATCATCCTTGTTTTTGAACTGAGACCACATTGCGGGGCGCGAATTGTGCTTTATGTTTTTGTCACTAGATCTACATCAAACCCACATAAGCTCATTTCTTATTTTCTCTTTGATTGATTAATTATCCATGAGCCCACAGAATCCTCTTAAGTTCTTTTCTTCCTGGATATTATTTTCAGGAAATGCGCAATTTGTGCATTTTGGGAAAATGCACAAAATTGCCTCCCTCACATTTTGAGTAGGGGGTGTGGTAATGGTCGCTGCCTTAAGATCTTGTGGGATTTTCCATTTTTAACGCCATGTTCGTGTGCCCCCCCACCCGCCACCAAAACTGAGATACTTATGTGATTAAAAGAATGTCCTGTTTTTGTGAATTTGGGCTTAAATATCCCAAAAGATATATTTTATTAATTACAAATGAATTGTTGTAATATAACCTAATGATTAGCCTCACTGATGGATCCTCGCTAATTTTCCTAATATATATATATTTATATAAGTATACAGTGCTGAAAGTAATGCTCTACATATATCTAACACAAACGACTTAACAGTGCTTACAACATATTCTCACCTTTTCATTTTAAAAACAAATATTAAGCGTTCTGACAAATATTGCCAATAAAGCATATACCTCCTTGGCCAATTCGCTTGAAATTAAAATATGTAGGCCTACAGAATAAATAACAAGTTGCGCTTATAGGCTATTCAAAAAGTGCCTTCATCGTTTTTACACAGTTTGGACATACAGTATATGTGTAATGTCCACAATTGTTCATTTCAAAATTCAATGCTTGTTTGGACGTCCAAAACAGGGCCTCAGTCTAATTTGTAAAAGACAAAAAAAGTAAAAAGTTTACACGGACAAAATGTTAGGTGTGCATTCTTACATTGGCCTACTTTAACAAGAAGAATAAAAATGAACAAGGGTGTGATGTGGTAGTCATCCGCTTTGCAGGACTAAGTACCAAACAGCAGCCGGGCTTTTTCACGAACAGTTTTTAGCCCGCTGGCCGATGTTGATGGCATCAAAAGGTTTTTATTAAATCGTATTATTATGACGCGCTCGCGTTCTGATGGGCCCGTCTCCGTGTCTTTGCTGTGTCAAACAGTACAGAAAAGTAGTCCGGTCTAACTTGAAGCAGTGAGCGCTCTCCAGGGCCGGGACATGCTTTCGTGTCTCTCAGTGGTTATTTACTTGGTGGTTCTCGTTCAGTCCAATCTGCCGCGTGGCTCGAGTCCGTGACACCGTGCTCGGGTGCGCAAGTCGCCTGTGGAGACCTCACATGACGCACGGCTTGATGTCCTGGTAGGAGACCTGTTGGTGGTGGTAGTAGGAGCCGCTGCTCGGTGAGTGCATCGCCGAGGACGTCATGGCGTTGAAGGAGAAGACGAACTCCTTTCGGTCACACATGCTGGGGGACTGGGAATGGTACCGAGGGATACCTGCACGGAGGTGATGCATTATCTGGATTAAAAACACTTACGACCAAGTCACAGACATTGACTGAGATTCAAACTGAAATAGACGTACGTCTTTATCTTTTAAATTTCTAAGACTAGTTTGGTTAAATCTCTAGAAAAACACAAAATATATGATCTTATAAATGATTTGTTTATTATTTACCAATTACGTCCCTTACAGACATTTCCTCGTAGAACAGACACATTCTTGATTTAATGGAACCATTAAAATCCTAATTAAAGAAGTGCAAACATAAAATCCAATTACGAATAATATTATTAATAATAAGCTTAAAATAAGTGCCGTGTAGGCCAATACCCAGATACTTTTGATTGTATTTTTCTTACAGCGTTTCTAGAAAATGTGCGCCCATATTTAGGCCTCTATGTTACCTATAAGGTTCCCTGACATCTACAGATCTTCATCCTGTTTTACGAACTTCAATGTACGTGCAGCCTTTGTGGCTCACAGAGCCGAAGTCCATTTAGTAACCACCATTAAGCTTGTCAAAATTGGAGGCGGACTTTCAGGGCTAATTGACAGTGGCCCTCTTACACGCCAGTCCCGGAGGACCGAGGCCCCCAAGGCAAGGCAGGCTGGACCAAACCACGCTTGTCTTTTAAGCCCGGAGATTGGCACGGCTCTAAATTGTCCCGGCAGACTCTCCATGCCTTTGTGACTTTTCTTTTTTTTCTTCTTCTTTTTTTAAAAACTTCCAGAAACTTAATCAAGTCTGAAATTCCTGGTATCTGGTTTTCATTTGGATGAGTTTTGTATTTTATTTATTTATCAGCAAGACAGTGACGATGCTTAATTTTCGCCGGGGAAAATACATGGTTTTGTTTAGTTACATCATTTTCCTCAATGGTCTTAATTTGAATATGCTGCTACTTCCGTTTTGCACAATACAAATACGCCTGTGTTCAGTGACTCCTAAATAATACAGAGCAATTTAAATAAGAAACACATTTGTAGAAAATGTGTGTGTAAATACCTCAATTGGGTTCAAATATTCATATTTATCATTTTGATTTCACTTTTTTTCTCAAATTTACTGTTACGTTTGTGCTTAATTGGATTTGAAGGAGGTATGTGCGGCCTACCTTGTAAATCTGTGGTACTGTGCCCGTTCTGGTGCAGGTACGGCTGGTCTAGTGAATGTGTGGGTAGGCTTGGCTGCAGCGGGTTCGCCCCGGGATTACACGGAGACAGGGGCTGCTGCTTGATGTAGGAAGCCCCGTTATTCAACGCGGCCGATGGGGCTGGAGCCCACGCCGAGGCTGAGCTCGAGTAGACGGGGTGAGGCTCCATGACTCCCCCGCTGGTGAGCAGAGGGGAGGCAGAATTGTCGTGGTGGGCATAATCACTCCCACTGGATCCTGTGCAACTTCCCATGTAGGAATGTCCACTGTTGGTCGACAAGTGTGACATGGAGTGTCCGGACAGACCCATCCCCTCCATGTTACCTGCCAAGTGTCCATTCATCATCCCAATCCCACTGTCCAGAGACAAGCTGTTGGGCGGACAGGATAGGCCCCCGCCGCTCCCCTGGAAGTTGTAGGACTCGGGGATGTGGTTGAATCCCAGGCCATTCATCATGCTGTACATGGGCTTCAGCGCCTGGCATTTGCGCCTAAAACCCCTGGGTCTCCTTCTGAAGGAGCCCTCCTCGAACATAAACTCACTAGCCGGGTCGATAGTCCAGTAGTGGCCCTTCCCTGGCCTGCCGAGGCCCTTGGGCAGCTTTATGAAGCATTCGTTCAGGGACAAGTTGTGACGCACGGAGTTCTTCCATCCCTGGTATGAGCCTCTGAAAAACGGGAAGCGGCTCTGTAGGAACTGGTAAATTTCACTTAGCGTCAGGCGCTTGGTTGGCGAGTTCTGGATAGCCATGACTATCAACGCTATGTATGAATAAGGGGGCTTCTCTGGTCGACGGATCCCAGCGTTTGTCTTCTTGGTTTTCGTTGTAGAAGAGGCGTTTTCCATCACCGCTGTTTGTCCGTGCGGCTTCTCCGGAGCAGACATCGGGCTGCTCTGGGCAGGAGTCTGCGCTGGGGGCTGCTGGACCTCTGCCGTCATTAGTTAAACTTAGTCTTCGAGATGGCAAACAGAAAAGCTTGCTTTCCACCTACAAACACTGCAAAGCTGGACACTAATTGACATAAAGAGCAAAAAAGAATATATATGTAAAACAGCAGACAAACGACGCGCACGCAAAAAGGCGAGACGGTTTTCTGAATTCTGACTTCTTCCTATTGATCCAGTCCTGCAGCAGTCTGAAGCCGGACCGCCTTGTACGCAGCGTCCGAACTGGGATAAGGAGCAGAACAGAAGCCGCTTTCCACTTCAGTTGGTGTGTTGTCGTGCGTCCGAGGAGCTCACTTTTTACTTATCTGTTGCCATCAGCGCATTGGAAGCTGGATGTCTTGGCCATCCTAATGTTGGGACCCGCCCAGTTTCTCCTCCTACTCCAGTGAGCATGCACATCTGTGAGTTTCAGGGAAATGTTTTTTCCCCATCTTTACACTGAAATAGGGAATATATATCTCACATAGCCTTTAAACCTATATGCCATCATTTCTATAGAAGATCCAAATGACTTAGAAAGTGTTAGGAGGCAGCTATATTAGTAACTACACTGGCGAAGCTTTTAAACATATTTGGTTACCTTGTTTTGAAAAAAAAGAAAGGTTCTATTTTATTTAATTTTAAAAAATGAACATTGTGTTATAAACCGTGTAGAGTCATAATCCTGCAGTGCAATAACTATCTCCCCATTTCAGGCCCCATGGTTGATCCACCAGCCTGTCAGCTGGAGAATATTTCCACTGTTATTAAACTTGGGAAATATTTTATAAAACTCTTTTGGTTTATGAAAAGCATTTACTAGAAAACATGCTCCACATATTCAAAAGCCACCCTCCTTATTTCTGTAAAAGATCGACAGGAACATGGGCAGGATGTTTATACAGCAAAATGTAAACATTTTCCCTGGCCTTCTTTAAATAAAAAATCAAGCAAAAGCCCCGTTAGATCAGCTAATACTCAATCTGATGCGATATGCCCGTCGGTTCGCTGCGTCCCGAGTAGACGTTGGACGTTTTTACACCTGAATATTGTTTGTTTAATGCAGTCATAATATTTACGCAGGGACGCAGGAGGAGCAAGGTGGAAACTCGGCCGAGCTGCGAGCACAGAAACTCGGATGTGGATTTGAGATCGGCTCCTGCAGGCGGTTTACCACCGAATAATTCAGGAATCAAAGTAAGGTGGATTTAACACTTTTTTAGCCCCAACGCCACCAGTGTTACTCTAACAGCTGTGCAGTGCCACGTTTAACACTCTGACATGTTTAGTTTGTTTAATGTGGCAGGACACCCTATAGGATAATTAGAAAAAGAAAAGCCCGAATTATGCCTTAAGCTCTGCACAATGTTTTTGCTTTAACTGAGTTGTAATTCGCTCAGACGAAGATGCGCACTAGTTTGTTTATGTTTTTGTTTTCCAAGCCAAAAGCGTCATTTTAGTTGTCTCCGCTGTCTCTTGTTCATGTGTGCGCGTAGACTATTGAAAGAAGATCAGTCCATAACTAAACACTGTTGACAGTAGGTTGCTTATTGTTCCCTTGAGAACTCCATATCTGCAGCATGCTAAGTTTGGCCTCTCCGTGAGTTCAGCTTCTAGTCTCGTTGGCGTTATTTTGTCTGGTGGATGCTCATGATAATTGCGGGTTTTGACAATATGAAATGAGAAGAGGCAGAAAATAGTGGTTGTACATTTTTGCAAAAACGTGGCCATGCGCGTAAAACCAGGAGACTGTTTGTTGACTTCACTGCCCGTGCGTAAAATATTTTTGCAACGTTTATGTGTTAAATGTACTGAAACATGCTTTAACAAAGGGTCTGTGTTAACGAAAATATCGAGATTGCTATTGATTGTCCAATCTCAGAACACGAATGGACGGTTTGGCTGCACGCAGTTTGTCATGAGGGAAGCGACAAAACGATGCATTGTCAAATTTTCATTGTCAACCCAGAGGTGACGGACGTGCCACTGTTAGTTTGTGCTGTTGCAGTGGAGATTTGAACCCACGGATAATTAAATGTTAGTATTGTTTTAACCGGTCCCTGCTCGGCCACTCGCCTGGAGTGAGGGCCACACATTTATCAGCATAACAGACCACCCAGCGCGCACCAGGCTCAGGCGCGCTCCCGTCCTCTCTCTGCCCACTGCATTTAATTACCGCTGATGACTTCATTCCATTAAGGCGCTTTTTTCTCCCTCACAAGCTCATTCGCCCCATGTCATGTTATTCCTTCTCTGGTATGTACAGATCTATGTATTTTCAACTTACATGCCCATTCCCCGCAGCTATCTGTGTGATGTTTACGCAAACCACCAGCGCGACGCTACTCCCTACTGCGGATTTCTCTCCTTTAAAAATGTCAAAGAAATCAGTTATTTTTTTATTAGCTCACATATTATCGGAGTCTCAGTTTTCAATGGGGCTAATACAGTTATCAACCGAAAATATAAACAGGCTGTCCTCCATAACAGTCCACACTGGATTCAACACAAATATGTAAATGTCCATCCTCGTTTTTCCAAAAAAAATATTTAATATAGGTTAAATAGATAAAGGCAGGAAAAGTTACCAATAAAGTGTCTGTTCGTCATTTCTGAGGCTTGAGTGCCAAGCTTGGAGCTGCGCTGTTGCGCCATCTCAGACGAAGTCCTGCACTTTTCCGTGACGTCCCATCGTGAAATATTTGACAGCGCTGCATCCTCAGGAATGCTCGGCCACTTAGCTGGAGGTGCACCGCAGAGTGCACCGCACCGACAGGGTTTCCGGACCGTCTTACCTTTATTTAGGGCACTGAAAACAAATTCTGCTGCAGAAATGCACACACCATTGATTACTTATCAGTTAGCGTATATGTAAATGTGTATTTGTATATAATCCAGAGAGCAGAAAATCACCGACAGGTTGTTTAGATGTTTAGGAGCAGTTTTGTAACGGGTTTTTGGATGATTCGTTTCATTAAAGTCTCGTTGCTATCACACACTGCAGCTCTGCATCATGCTACATCACCCGAGCAAGTCACCACATGGTTAACTTCAATACTGTTTCTTCTTCTCACCAATTAGCTGAATACACCCGGCGGATTATAGATCCAACAGCTGCAGCGGCCAGGAGCGGGGTTATAATTTGATTTGGCCCCACAGAAACAGAATAACCCTTTGGGGAGATAAGGCCTCGTCCAAGCTGACTCAGAGAATCCAAAATGTTAAATGTAGATTAATTTGGCTTTCCAAAGGAGCATCTTTGAGAAATGAGCCAGTTTTCCTCGTTGCTGGTGAGCGAAGGCCGCAGAGGGTCACAGAGAGGCCGCGGGGACTTTGTTTGGACAACGCCACAGATTGATTGATCAGCTGCTCCTAAGTTCATCCGACTTGAACTTGAATTAAAGTTCTGAAACAAACTCCCTAAAAAGTGTCATCATGATAACATTTCGTACAATTGGAAATCAAGAATCACGAGGAGGTTCTGGGGTTTTTACAACTTTTTCTACTTTTTCTGTTTTTATTTGTTAAAACAAAATGGGCAGGAAAAATCTCAAACGTTTTAATTCAGGTTATTTCACACACATGATTAAATATATGTTTTAAAAATATGTGTAATAGGCAATATAATGACTTTAATAATTAACACAGCAGATTCATAATAGATACAAGGAGTGAACATATTAGTCAGAGAGCCTGCATATTATTTAAAGATTGAGATCAGCACAAATTTGTTGGTTGGCTAAAACCATAGAGATTTATCCAAATTCATCGTTTTATTCATGCTATGATGTGACAGACAAGCAAACAATGAGCTTTAGGTTAAGAGATGGCCTATGGGAGGCACGATATCACTTTGACCAAAAAATGAATAAATGAAAAATAGGAGTGTGCTGCTGGTTATTGATTTGCACTAATTCTTGACTAATCACCTTTACATATTTTACTTTTGATTAATACTGATTGAATTCTAATTCATACAGAAGAATGGGACTTACTGCACATTTGAAACGTAAACAAGACTTTTGAGTGTCTTAGACATTTTGTCCAACAAATAATTTGAGGATACATTCTACTGTAATTGGTTTTCTGGCTCTGTGTCCCAGCAGTGTCGCCTTTAGTTCACTCAACATTGTCGCTTTAATTGAAAACAGTGTAATGTCGAGGTGGGCACCCCCTCATCACTTTCCCTGCGCTGTAGGTGGCCGTGTATATTTTTGTTTAAGTGGTGTTTATGTGAACGAGAAAGGACGGGATTGCTAGCAGACCGCTGATTGCGCGCACCGGGCTGCTCCATGGACTTGGAGTGTATTTGATGGGCGCCACCCTCCAGTAATCAGCTGCAGAAGAGGTGCGCTCTATGACTTTTTAATTGTCTCCCATATCTGTCACGTGCCTTGTCGGGTTTGAAGGTGCACAGAGAAGTAGTTACAATGCACATGATCCAGTTAAATGTTTGCAAGTTACTGATATTAATAACACTAATACTCATATTCTCACTGAGCATGACACTGACCCCAAACCCTTACGTACCCTGCTGCTTGACCCAATGAAGTTTAAATGTGGGGAAACACAATATCAATTGAGACCATGGCTCATGTACAGTAGGTGATCCAGACCGGCGGAAATCTGGTTCCAGACACATTTAGTTGAGAGCTGTTACCTGTCGTTTATTTATTTGTTAAAAATATTCACAAGAGATTCAAGCAGATGTCATATATCTAAATACTTCTTTTGTCATTTAAGGCAACTCGATTCAAGTTTAATAACGGACTTTATCCTAACAAACACACTGATAACAAACAGCTGTAATGATGAAAATGAGATCAAAATGTTCCTTTAAAAAAAAAAAGTTTCGACCGGAATTTATGCGGTTTTATTTTAAAATGCCCCCCACACGTTTAATACCTATGTCCAGTACTTTGTTATTTATTTTTTTAAATATTGTATAACTAAATTGGTGGTCGTTATTTCCCATTGGTGTGAGTCACATCTCTGACAGAGAAAAACGCCCACCTGTCCACGCTGCACACCTGCAACAGAAGCGTTCTGATTATTTGTTGCAAACCTTTAATTAAACCAAATTCACTATCGAACACTTAATATATTCATTAATGATTTTATTGTGTCGATACTGAGAGAAGCAATTTACAGCAGTCACACACCATCTTGCACAGCAGAGATGAAAAAACAGTCAGAGCGATTTAAGGTCATCTGGTCTGTTTACGCTTGTATCTTGGATCATGGAGAATTTATTTGTTATCTGGCAGATAAAGAGTTCATCGTGACACAACACATGAGTCACTGTATGCGTTTCTGAGAACCCTGGTCTTCACAGCAAAAACTTCCCGCAACAGTCCCCGGTGAGCTGTATTGTCAAATTAAAGATAACCCGCTCAAACCACCCGATTGTCCACTTCTTATTTAGATGTCACTTGTCACATGTTCAAGTAGGTTTGGTTCTATTTTCAAAATCCTTATCGTCTCTTTTTGACAGCCGCATGATAAAAATGAAAGAAAACTTGTTTTTTTAAACAATGAAAAAACAGTCAGGGCCTATATAAAATTCCTCTTGGTTTATTTTGTTATCACGGGCAGTACCACATAATTTGACATTAAGGACAGCAGCGGGGAGGATTTGGCAGATCCACAGGTTTTACAGATTCCAAAGTGGCAGATGTGGTTAGCACTTGCTGGGAAAAGTTTCCAAAATTTTAAATATGTGTTTGCAGAAAATTGGCATTTCATTATGTCTTTTTTTTTTTTTTGCAAAAAAACACAAGAAAACACATATGCAGAAAATACAAAAAATAAAAAAATAGTTTTAAAAATAGCAAATTTTAAAGCTCATATAACTTCAAGGTTATCCTTAAAGGTTGGAGCATGAAAACATTTGACTGAGGGTTCATATTGTGGCTGCTTGACACATGGTTTGTGTTTCTATTCATGCATAGTTTATTTAAAAAAGACAGTTTATTTATATATCTAATAAAAAAAATTGTGCACCTTTTACAATGCATATTGGAATTTTAAGAACATTTGATTTATGGGTTGTTGTCATAATACAAAAGAAAACCCAACAAATTTGAGTTTTTCAAGGATAGAAAGAAATATTCCCATTTTCAGTAGTGTTTAGTTACTTGAGTTTGTTATATTTATTCACAGCAGGTAATTTTGACAAAATACTGGATGACAACATTTGATACATAGGTTTTAAGTTTTTAAAAATCTTGGTTTCCTTTCTCCAAAAGCAGGCCTTTAAAAGTGAAAGATTGAATGTTTCAAAAGCACAGAAGAAGCTTGTTTTTAAAAATGAAATGGAAAAAAAATGAAAGATTGTATTTAAATGTGAGATTGGTTTGGATGGCTGAATGATTATGCTACTTGTGTTTTAAGAGTAATTAGATCATTTTGAAGACTTTTTTCATCAAAATATATTTCTCTTACTTTAGAACACACGCTCCTAATAAATCAACCTCCATCACAACACTGCATTATTATTTTAGATATTTTTTGCACAAATTAAAACAGCATATTTTTCAATTTCTTCTTTTTTCATTCAGTGACCACTGCTGCATAAATCATAAATCAAACCCTAATAATGGATTAAAACAAATGCATCTCTCTCTCTCTCTCTCGCACACACACACACACACACACACACACACACACACACACACACACACACACACACACACACACACACACACACACACACACACAAATAAAAACAAACATCCTGAAGAAAACTTTAGATGTTGCTTTTGCAGCCACTTCTCTCGGCTCTACTCTGGCCTTTCTAGCAAAGCTCAGTCCCACACAGTGAGTGGGAGCCTGCTTGGTGCCCCACCCTGCAGCCTTGCACACCTCCCCGGACTGGTCTGTCTGATGCAGGCAGAGACATCAATAATAAGAGCTGAAGCAGAAACCACAGTGAAGAATACAAAAGAGAGAGGGAGGGCAGACGCAGGCCACAACTGGCTCTGCTGCAGGTTAGCTCCTTTGATACTGCCCTGATGGCAGTTTGATGGGTGCACATGGGGCAACATGGGTTTATACGTACGTGTTTACATGACTGTTTACAGTACATAATATCTATGGTGTTTACACACAGCCCACCAACTCTTTTTTTTTTTTTTCTTTGCTCTGAAGGGGGATTTTCCTGTGGCAAACTGCTTCGGAAAAAGCAATTAAGAATTCCCAAACAGCACACCACAATGGGAGATATCATTTCTGCAATGTGTGTTCCATGTCCCTCTCAGTTTTTGTCTGGAATGGGTTGGCTATTTTTAATCTGTGCACAACCAGACCCACCTACAGACAAACCACAAACTGAATGAAGGGGAGGGGGGTGAGTGGGCATGATAATTGCCTATTATGGAGTTCAAACTCCTCTGTTCTGCCATAAACAGCTTTGGTAGTTCACAACTTGATACCCAGTGCTCTAGCTGGTTTGAAATTAGAGCATATCCTCATTGTCTGTGGGAACCCATAGTCAGGCCAGCGGTTGGAATCAGTCAGGAATGCTTTGGGATGGTAACTAGATTCAGTTGTAATGCCCGACTCTCTACAGCAGAAGACTAGGGTGGGAAAAAGGCCGAGAGCATTTCCTGAGTGGAGGGGGGTCCCAGCGAAGCATCACATGCGTGGGCATCATGTGACAGTGATCCTGCCAGGTTTTAGCCTATGATCCCAAGTGAAGAGTGGAGTGAAGAGGAGT
The DNA here is from genome assembly GCF_033026475.1 of Channa argus. Classification (NCBI taxonomy): domain Eukaryota; kingdom Metazoa; phylum Chordata; class Actinopteri; order Anabantiformes; family Channidae; genus Channa; species Channa argus. Next base: position 24,801,459 of record NC_090198.1, read on the forward strand.
TAGAGTAAAGATGAAAAGAAAGTAAAAAGTGAGTGGTCTAGCACAAAGCATCTCTGTACCAGTTTGTTTCACAAAATTTAGATTTGTTCTTAAAGTAGAGTGAAGCGCACTGGGAGTTGTTAGAAATTGTCCACACGTTTTCTGTGTCTGCCCTCACATGTAGAAATAAAACAAATGTGTAAACTGAGTCCAAATAAACTTCTGAATACTTGTATAGATGTTCTTAGTTCTTCATTTCTCCATTTTATAGATGTGACTTCAATAGACACCAATGCAAATATAGAGTGTGTTTTTGTTTTGATCTGATTAAATGGATGAGTTTAGATGCTGTTTGTATTTATTCGAAAAACATTATCTGTACACATTAATTACTTCTGTGATTTAAATCATCTTTCCATCTTAAAAGGGTTTTGCAAACCTGGGTGCAACAATTTTAACAGAGCAATCCTGCAAATATATTATTAAAGAGAAAATATTTTCAACTTAAACTTATAACCATAGTTGCTATGGTTATGGGTTTAAGTTGGAGATATGCATAGTTGCAAGTGCATGTCTAAATCATGTGTGTGCAGATTACAATTTTGGTGACAATATCTGTGCTGTTGTCATGTGTATCAATGCACATGAGGATCCTGCTGACTAAATATTTGTGCGTGCGTGTGTGTGTGTCTGACGCTGGCAGCCAGACGTTGCTCTTTTTGGCTTGTGTAAATGTTGTGACGATCTCGGGAGGAATCTTACCCTATAGTTGTCAAAGGGCCTTTTATTTCCACCTGCTACCGGCCTCTTTCCGTTTGGTCTGCTCTATAACAATGGCACTGGGAAAGCTGTAGAGTGCAAAGTGATTGATGTTGGACTGTATTTGGCCCTTCTTCAGATTTGAGCCTGAAAGGAAGTAGCCATTCCTCCCTTCCACCAAAACTAACCTGCAATAATGCTGGGCTCAAGAGGGCAAAGTGCTGATCAGGACTTTTGTAGACAATCGGCCCAAAAGACAAGTTGGCAGGTGCATATAAACAGGGACTCGTGACTTTGCCTTTTGGTTAAACTGAATTAAGTTAATTTATGCTGCACAATTGAATCCAACTTTATCCCCTCCATCTATCTACAACCATCTCTCTTTTTTGGTCCTGCCCGGGGAGAAAAGAGATACAGGTTCATCACGACTGCATTCTTTCCATTTTGCTAAAGAGCAGCATGGCAGAGAAGGTAATCTATCACCTAAACTGTCTCTCTCTCTCTGTATTTCTAACTGTGTTTCTCTTTCTCCTTCCTCTAGGCTGGAGTGGGCAGGCGTGCGGCTTTGGCCACAGGAAGTTGCGAATTCTTTGGAGAATGGAAGATGTCTTATGGGGAGACATACCGGCCCCCCACCCAGCCACTCACCACCCCAAAATGACCTCTGACCCCTTTATGTGTTTATATCAGACCGTGGAAGTGAGAAATAGTGATGAGTCACTCTGGCTGTGTGTTTATACTCCAGAGTCACGCAAGGAAGGAAATCAGCTACGGTCTGCTAAAAGTGGCGAGGTGAGAGAGAATAGCTGCAGTCCCCAAGCACTGCAGTGATTTACCTCTCAAAGACACACTTTATTTCACGTCGTCTCTGCTGCAAAGACTTTTGAGCAACAGAAAACATCAGCATGAGCAGGGCAGGTCTGGCTGCAACAAAACAAATGTTAGTCACTGAGTATAGCTTAGTGTGCATGTGGTCTGGCACAGTGATTATTTCAGGAGTTAAAACATGTCATAGGAAGGGGAAGTTATGTGCAAATTGAATTTTAGATTATTCTATAATTAAGTTTTAAGAAGAAAAACGGTGTCAATCACCTCCAGTTGCTTTTCTAATGAATGAAAAATATATAATTTTCATAGAAAGACAAACCTCCCAAAGGATAAAGAGAAAAAAAGGGTTTTTATTTTTCTCTTAAAATGTATAATAAGAAATTGGTAAAACAGGAATCTTGATGGCACCTAATGGAAGAACTACTGTGCAACAAAGTCTGTATACACAACATGTAACTAATGTAGAACAGCCAAATTCTTCAGTTTATAAGTATCATAATGTTCTGTGGTGTTTTGCAGTTTTATTTTCCAAGAAACAGTTTCGGCTTTGTGACTACTCAGTGTAAACTGTATTGTTTTGTTTTGTTTTTCAAAATTCCCTTTGAAAGTTGTAATTTAAATTAAAAATGATAATCACAAAAGGAGAAGTTACAAGGTTTTAACTCAGCAGCAAAAACCCAGATTGCGTACTGTGTACTGTTTTCTTACTTAAGCCTGCAGTGGTGGACTATTTGTGTTTTAATCATTAAAATAGTTCAGTGAATCCATCCAACTCCTTTTCATGACCTGCTACAAAACAGAAATGACTTAACACCAACCTAAGAAATGATTATGCTACATTTTTCTTATGCTATGACTTTGTGTCCTGATTATGAAATCAGGCCAGCAAGAGGCAGAAGAATCACAGGACTTCAATGATAAATGTGTTTGTGAAAAAGAAAAAAATAACCATCACACAGAGGTTTAAACCTTAAGGTCAATTAAATATTTGAACTAAAATATGTAAGTTGAGATCATATTAAAGCGATAGACAGGCCTTTACACATCCATTATAATATCTTTATGTTAACTTTTCAGCATATTGATTTTACACATCATACATCACATCAGCTTGTATTAACAGTACCTGACTTTGTGGCCTTGGAAAATTAGACTTTCCTCATTGTGTTATAACATGTGTTTGTGATACATTAGTACGAGTGCTGCATGAACCACACTGAAAACACACCACATTGTGCTCTGGAGAACCTTCTATTCTATGGACTGGAAGGTGTGTTTACTGTGGCTTTGACACGAGTTTCAAACATGGTGTCATTGTTGTCCTCCACGCTGTGCGACTTTAGCTTTCAGGTTGCACAATTGTTGTTTTCGACAGGCAGCTGTAGTTACTGGAGTTGTGCTCTGTAAATAACAGTGACACTTTATTTCTTTCCATCATTGCACCGGTGCAAGTAACTTCATTGCTGACTGTAGCGAGTATTCTGTTGCACGCCCCCATACACACTGCCGCAATGAAAGAGTCAGTGGCTCTTATTTTGGCTGATCTCTCCTGAATTGTAAGTCCTGTCAGGGGCTTTGATTGATAGTTGTGTTTATCACCATATTATTAAGTAATCAGGCTCACCACAGCTGGGCCTGAAGCTCCTTAATTCCAGCAAAAGCACACGGCTTCATGCTAATTAAAGGTTTGGTGAGAGTGTTTATTTTTGTGAAATTTTAAAATATAGTTGTCTGTGTTTTTATAAGAGTGCACTGATTGTTGCATTTGTATCCTCTCTGGAACATTTAATACCAACTTTTAGTGTTGTATCTTCATGAGGAAGATCAGGGGGAGAGGACAAAAATTGTGTTGCACAGACTGTGTGTACAATTAAAAAAATGTTGCCTTTCAGAGCCTCATAATGTAAAGTACATTACTGTATGACTGTCAAATGGCAAACAATGTACATACGATGCAATATCTCTTCATATGTAATGAGAGGGACAATCTGTCTAGGTTCTGTGTATTAGCAGAGGTTCCTTGCTCTGTTAATAGAGCCTGCGGCAGCCTGCGTTTGTGTATTTCTGAGGTAAACACAGTCATGGCAAAGTGGACATGCTGCTGAGTGCGTCCTGACTGGAGACAGAGAGCACTGTGGCACTGTACTGACTGAGACACTGGCAGCTCTCTAGAGGTAGGGTTAATGTGATGAATGACCATTTGGTAATGGGCCATGTATTAGGGTGAAAAAGCTCCTTTAAAAGCCTGAGCTCGAGCCATTGCTATGGGCAATTTGATTCCGGAATCAATCAGGTGGCAGATGTTTCATGTTGGATCAGTTCACTTTGTCCTACTCTCTTTTTTCCTTCTTTTTCGAAGGCAGAATTACTTGAATGATTGTGTGTACCAATCAAGTGAACCTATGAATTCGTGTGGTCAAAAACAGGACTCAGAGATTCAATTTTGTTTTAAATTCGCACACTGGCCGCGTCTGGCCAATCGTACAAATTGTATATATACAAGTGATTGGTCCAAAGTGAAAAATGATGGCCACAGCAAACCAACTAGTTTGTATGGTTTCAAACTGCCTCAGTACCAGCCAGTCCAGATTGTACTATAAATATCATAAGTTCATGCAACACTAATTTCTAAATTTCTAAATCTGTGTGTCATGTACATTCAGGAATTTCTATGAAATACATGATGTGGGAAGTTTTTCACAGGCATCAAAATATTTGAATGTCACCATAGAGGTTTTATTCAATTATTGAAAGTGTTTTGTGCAATATTACGGCTCATTGTTATATATTGCACTGTCAAATACATTTTAATAATTTTTACCTTGTTCACAATGTGTTTTTACAAGTGTTATCAAGTTCTGTTTGGACGAACTTTTGTCTTTGATTGCTTTTTTCTCCATTTTCGAGAATACATTTTAACTCTTGGTGGTGCTTCATAGTTCTTTTAAATTTTGTTTTAGTTTGATGAACTGCACTTTAATTTTTAATGTTTTTTTTTTTTGCTGGTTTCTAGACATAAAAGACACAGGTGCTGATGGGCTTTTTGAGTAAACATTTATGATGATGCTAAATGCTAAACAAGAAAAATACCAAGAAATACGTACATTCAAAGAGGGATCTCTACCAGCCAAAGTATGAATTTCTAAACATTCAGTACACACATTTTTTCACATGCAAAACCTCTTTGTTGGAGTCGAGTTCAGCTTCAAAGTTTAGTTCTTTGTCGAATCCAAGTAAAGAACCACTTAAGGACATTGTGATGAGTTGTGATGTTTTTCTGTGGTGGTGTGCAGACTCATAAGATAAACACTGCCAGAAACAAATTCAGCAATATTGAAGCTGTTGGTGGTCCTGTTGTTTACTTCAGTCCTTTAAGTTTTCTCCCGTGGGTTATGGATCACTGTTCATACTGTCCAATTGTATAAATAGGCACAGCCAATTCTTTACATTATTAATGTTGACCGGTATATGTGTTACATGACAGTATTAAATGCTGGAATTGTTGCTGTTTAACCTCAGATCTCTGAGGCCACATGGATTTACACTGGTTTATCAGCTTCTCTGAAGAGGTCATGTGAACTAGCAGCTCAAACATGCTTAAAATATCTCCATCTGAATGTCCGCATCTACAAAAAGTTGAAGACACGAACAGTGTGTTTGGACTGCTGTGTCTTATGGCAGAATTCAAACACTTTCTTTTACCACAAAAATGGAAAAATAGAACAGAATCAAAGCAATTCGGCAGCGATCTCAGACTATGTAAGTAGATAAGCTTCATTAGCAGATGTTTTTACCATGGGAAAAACAGTTAATCTGACCTTAACACAGCAGCCTCTGAAGCACTGATGTCAGATATGGACAACAGTGAGTTTCTTTCCTGCTCTTAATATTTCACAGATAGCGACAGGTGAATGTTCAAGTGATCCCTGGTGGCCCTAATTGAATTAAACAAAGGCAGTAATATTTCATGTCTCTGTATATAAAGAGCCTTATCACAGGTGTCGGTAAAGACAGACAGATGGACAGGCAGACAGACAGCCACATGGTTCCACTTTGACGTCTGCTAATTCCAGGGAATCAATCCTAAATGACACCTATGGGATACACAGAGTGGAGTTCCCTCAGATGCAGATTGGTGGTGGTTTGCAGATGAAAGACAGTAAAATAAATAAAACTGTGGCTAGCAGGCAGAACTCTTCTGTCCGCACAGTACAACCATAATGGGATACATACTGACATGAGGGAAGAAGTGGAGGCCTGCTCCTGTTTTCCCCACTGTTGCCATGGAAACACCGATGGACTACTGCTGCTAGTTTTGAATCTCTGTGCTGACGACTGTGGTGAAATATATCCAGAATGTCAAAGGTTAGCAGAAAGTTACCTAACAAGTGGTATATTAGTGATTAGCAGAGAGCAGCTCTGTTCCTTGTCACCCTCTCTACTTGCTGGCTGATACTGTTTTAAACCTAAAGCATGTTGTTAAATCACACTCTGCAGTATCAAATGGCTTTTTAACTTCCTCCAATCAATCTTTTCATCAGCTGCTGTGTCTGCGGTCGGTCTGGAGTAAGAATAGTAATGGTAAGACAATACTGGCTTGTCTCATCCTGGCTGGGATCCTGCATGATACTCCTACATGTTACTCTGACCTCCTGTTCACTGCTGTGCCAGCACAAATTGAGGTTTGTATTGTGCAAAATTGCAAGTTTGATGGGAAGCTCTTCTAATTGGTTTTGTATCTTAATGTTAAGGAGACTGGCTTAACGCTGCACTCCACTCAAATGTGTTTTGCTCAGTGTTATGTCACTTGGATGTTTGCCCTTAATTTATCTGCAGAAGGGAGGAAGTTCTGAACTGTAGCCATGCAGGTCTAGTCCTGGATAGGCCTAGTCATAGTCCGGTTTGCTGCAGCCTTACCCAGTCAAACCCAAAGCGCGATTAGGATTTGCTTTGTGAAGATCGCACAGTGATGTCCAGTTCAAAGTCTAGAATACGTATGTGGGTGCAGTTTACCTTGTGTGCACTGCGCGCGTCCTTCCAGGAGAAATGTTCAGAAATATTACAATTTTATGGTGAAATTTGAAAAATGCCATCTCCTTGGTTAGATAATTAACATGTCATAGCAAATAACCACTGCAAGATATTGACAAAACCACAGTTTTGGAAGAAGCGGGTATTTGGCAAGTTTAAATGAATGCAAACAACCTGGGACCGATTTCTTCGTCAAACAGGATTAGAATCCAACGTCTCCTTTCCTCAATGAAGCACTTGGCAGAATCAATGGATTATAATAAAGTTATCTCCATATAAAATGGGTGCGTTCCGTATCAAACACGCCTGCCGAAGTGCCCTTAAATGTCCGCTTACAAATAACGACTATGATTCTGTGGCATCAGAACTAGTTTGGAAAATGATAATAGTCTGAAATATGTCTTCTGTAAGTGTGATGTGGAAACCCGAAGCCTACATTGTACATGTACTATAAATGGGTAAAGTAGGAGACGTATCATTACATTTGGGAAAAATATAGTATTTGCATAGATGAGGAAATAGTAAAATAGCTGAATAAAAATTGTTATTCTAATTAGAGTATTTTTATACATATTGAAACATGTCCAAAGGTGGTTTTTAAAATGTCTCTTCTCTCCCAAGAAGGACAAATGAGTTAAACAATCGGCTCAAAATATTGAAATGCCAAAAAATGTTTAGAGGTGTATAAATGCATTTACTGTAAACAGATGCTTTATCAAGGTTTTGTCACTGGTGCCACTGAGGTGATTTATTCAGGTTCTGGTCAACTCCCGTCTGATGCACATCAACAAATCACAGCCTGGGGTCTGCCGAACTGCAACACCACACTCATCTCTGTCGCCCTGTCTGACCCCTACGCAGCTCACTGTGACGGGGTTTAGCACCCAGTCAGATATCCCTGTTAAAGCCCAAATGACCAGATGTCAAACCATCATGCCCCCAAGACTTTACTGCATAACGAAGCGTAGTCACGCTTTGGACAAATGATACAAACTTAATACCTAAAATAATTATATAATGTGCCATGAGGTGCAAATTGTAGCAGCTTAACATCACATCAAGGTTAAAATGTGCTTTTCTATCAAACTTGCATTCAGGCACAAAAGTACCTTTTTTCTGAGTAGAGCTGTGACTTTTTGTAATGATTAAATGTTCTGTGACCACCACCAGTGCCATGTGACCCTGGGGCTCAGGGCGATAAGACCTCCATAACTCTACTTTATCCCCCTGCTCATTATCAACCTCTATCTGCTCTTAGCCCTGGGGCTGCAGCAGGGCAGCAAGGAGCTCTGTACCTTCCACAGCTCTCTGCAGCCAGAAGATTACCGGGGAGACACAGAGGCTAACTTTAGCTAAATCTCAAACACTGGACAGCTTCGCTCCAGTGGGGGGGTGTTAAACATTTTGTCGAACTTACCAGAAAAAACTATTCTTTATGTTATAGACTCATGATTTTTAGATGGAAATGTTCAAAATGTTCAAAGTGTTTTCATTTTAGTTTGAAAAATAATAATTACATCCACTTTTTTTGCCATAGTTTCTTTGTACTTCACATGTGATTGTTGTCAAACCCTGCTCAGTTTTCTTATCATGATTTATAATATTATCCATTATTTAACGCTTAGAGAGAGACAAGAACAAATCCTCCATTTCCAAAGCCACATCTCTAGCGTGAGGCCTCACCAGTGGGGCTGTTGAGGCTATCAGGTTGTTGACCAGACTGTTGCACCCTCCAAAATTGGATTTTTGGAGAAGAACCTACAACAGTCAGTAGGTGAAATCATGTGATGTTTTAGTATATGAATATAAAAGCTTTTTCTGTAACCTCGTGTTGTTATTCCTGGCCCTCAGCATGTGCTGAATGGCCACATATTTTTCATCACATTCTTTGAGTGGCAGAGCCCCGAACTGTTTTCATTTGTTTAACTTTCCCGTCCTTTTAAGAGTGTTTTATGAGCTGTCACTATCATTGTTATATGATTGATGGCTTTCACTTTAACTCAAAAAAAGGTTTTTGGGTGATGCAGAAGTTTTTGTGTTTTCATTATATTAAATATGGACTTCTTTCAAAAGTCAGTGATGTCATATGTCATCTTGCACAGTGTGTCTGCTTTGGTCTGTGTGAGCATTTCCGGCAGCCGACCAGCTGCTTGTTTATGCATCCATGTTTGTAGCATGTGAGAAGGAAATTTCATGTCAGCATGTCTGGGGGTGTTTGTTTTTTATACTTGGTGTGAGGCTCTGATGGTCTACATGACTAGATATAATGACGTTAGGTACTTTAAAAGTATATTTATTTATCTTCAACATTTATCAATCACATGACAAGAAGACCATAATCTCATTAGCTTAAATTACACAAAAACAACAAAAAACTGATGATAATTATTAAAATATGATAGTTATAATATAGTCAAATATTAAGGAAATGTTGTGAGCTGATGTTAAACATGAACTCATTCAGAATTATTACATAGTTTTTTGTTTATTTTTAATAAAAGCAACAGAGAAATATTTTTTAGATTACTTTACTGTGAAATAATGAGACTAAATGTGTATTGTATTTGCTTTGGGGAGTATAGAGTAACAAGAAATTTTAGAACTATGCCACAACAATATGAAAATCTTTGTTTTCAGCTGTGATTTTTTTTTTATTGTGAAAGTAGTATGAATAGACTCAGTGTTGTTAGTGAGACAGTTGCTCAGTCTTTGGATGCGGTTATATTTCAGCTTGCAGTTCTATTTGTGAAGGGACAGTGTCAGTCTATCTGTCAGAGAGACTCATGTGTAACTAGAGGAGGCTTACTAGAAAGAGCTTGGCAAGCACGGCAAAGCAAAGTAAAACCCTGGACAATATTCTTGCTTCATGCCTGAAAATCAATAACCCAGACCCCGTTAGTGAATGCACGCGAGACAGACCCCACACAGCGGCGACTGTTTCCCCATCTACTCCCCCTCACAATCCTCGATCTTCACTTCCACCACATTGTGCCAGAAACCTCAAACTCATTTCTGCCTGTCTAGTGCCTAGTTGAACCCCCCATATCCCTTTTTTTTTTGTTACTTTTCATTTTTAGGTAAGCTGCGCTGCAAACCACCAGTGAAGCATACTGGGAAATAGCTGTAAAATGATTCATCTGTCTGACCTTTACAACACGCGTGCATTTTTGTGCCTCTGAGTGCATATGTAAGAGAGGAGAACTGAAGAGCAGGAGGGAGGGGGGGGCGTGCAAATTTCTTGTTTTAATTTCTCAATTGGCCCTTAACCAGAGGTCAAAGGTTGGCTTAGCACAACAGCTCTGACAAGATAAGCACCTGTTTCTTTGCTGGTAGAGGCCAGAGTGATCCTATTACCCTTAATATGTAAACCTCTCAACGAGACCTGTACACACATGCATACATACTGACGTAAATTTGGGAAAACGCAAGCACTGCTCTCTCAGAGAAAACATTTCCACTGTCAACACCTTCCACCCCCGTAGCTTCAGAGACATCCAGTATTACCTGGCTACAAACTCCTCATCAGGAACTTTGTTTTGAGCTGCGTCTGATGCTTGGTTTACCTCGTTAGTAGAAAATCTGTAATTGAATGTTTGAAGATGCTCATTACACTTCACGAGTTAAGAGAAGATGCCGTGTATAAACCGTGCTGGCACAGATATCTCTGTGGGCACGCAGTCCTTAGGGTTGGCACTGCCATATTTTTAGACAGTAAATAGGCACAAAGAAACCACTTCTCCCTGCCACAATTTAGCACCCATAATTTGGCCCACCCCTTGTTTATCCTCCCTGGGGCCTGCTTGATCTTTTTTTTTCTGCTGGTGAAGGATGAGGGGGTCACCGTAGTTGGACAGGCTCACAGAGGCTTACAAACAGACATCCTCCTACATCTTAACTGAATCTTTTCTCCATTCCCTCCATGTTAATCCATCACAGTGAGGCAGGAATAGCTTCATTAGGCTAACGACGCAGCTAATCAGACAGTACCAGCTGTAGGCTCAACAGTAGGCATGCCCTTGGCTCTGGGCAGCACTGCTGCACAAAACTGAAGCGAATGATTTTTAGTGTCTGACTGTGTCTTTCAGAACAGAGTTGGCAGTGGAGATGGTTTCCACTCACTGGAGCGAATGATGCCAAATCTCTCTGTTTTCTTGGGTACTCTGAAGTCTCATTAGACCGAAGCTGGCTTGTGATGGCATGCTATATTTTCGCACTTGAGGTGAGGTTAGCCAAAACCTCCGAAGCCTCAGGGCCCAGAGACAGATCGAGGTCCATTCTGTGGAGGTGAAATTTGTCAACACGCTGCAGTGAAGACAGGCAGTCATTAAAGTGTCGGGAAAGTGTCAGAGCTCTCCTGCTCTCCCTCTGTGGATTTTTCTCTTTACTAAGTCAGATTGCTGTTTTGATAGAAACTGCTCATTGGGTCCAACAAGAATTAAGAGCTTTGACATCCAGTGGTTGTTATCTGTTTTAAACATCTCTACTACTCTAAGTATCCCCCACAATGAAAAAAGGAGTTCCCTTATGTGGTGTTTGTTTTCCTTTCCATTTATGTGTCACTTTCTGTAATAATTCTGACTGCACTGCAGGTCTCCTCTCCTGCAGATAGAGTTTGCAAGTTGCACTGTGTGTGGTACGCGGCCAAACGGCAACTGTGTGCATCTGACAGGCAGCACTGTTAATCCATACATGAGTAAGAGGTCATATTACTCAGGAGTGTGTGTGTGTTTTTCGTGTTGAGGGGGTCACGCAGTGTGTGTACTGTTGTGTGTTTGCGTGCATGGAAGTGTCTTGCCTCACCATTCGTTGTTAATTAGGTATGGTGATGTGAGTATATTGCAGGCTTGCATGATCAAACACATTGTGGTGAATGTGAAACCATACAGGGACCAGAGGAAGCAGTCACGAAAGCCGGCTTGGCAGTCAGTGTATGTTGAGTGTGTGTGCTTATGTGTGTGTTTGCGTGTGTGTGTGTGTGTGTGTGAGAGAGAGAGAGAGAGGGGGGGAGAGACAGAGGGAGAGAGAGAGCACCCTTGCTCTGGGCCTGGCGGGAATGCTCTCTAGATGCTGTGGCCTTTCACTAAGCCTGGGCTTTCTGCTGTATTAATCACCCTCCGCAAAATCTGCTTTCTTGGCCTTGCGCGCCGAATCCGAGGCCATGACACTTAACTGTGCTCTCTGCTCTGTCCATAAGCATCGAGTTAGCATAGTTTCCCACAGCATGTGGTTTCAGAACATGCATGTGGAAACTAGAGAGATTCGACATGTGCACAGTTTAGAGAGAGTGGAGTAATGGGGGGAGGAGGTGGGGAGAGTGGAGTAATGGGGGGAGGAGGTGGGGAGAGTGGAGGACAGAACAGGACAGGAGGGACTGGTTACATGCATCTGTGTGTAACAGCCAAAACTGGCAGGCCTGATAAGAAGGGTCGGTCCAAATGAATGGGGGTCAGCGCTGGCGTGGCGTAGTAGGAATTGAGTCTGGTAAGAGAGGCACTCTGAGGCACGGGGATCACACAGGTCACAGACTCACACAGACAGGGTGTGTAGCTTTACATTGTTCTGAAGCAGCCTGGCTGTATGAATGACGGCGTGTCAAGGTGAAAATGCTTTCTCACAATTGTCTTTAAGAATGTGTGTGCTCATGAATTTTATGGCTGTGTAGGCTACAGTACGTCTTTGTCGTAGTACATAGAGTTGGATGGACAGGAGATATACATGAAAATATTTAAAGTAAAAAGAAAGCATTCATTCAAAAGCATTTGGAACAGGCCTGAAGCTGGTTTTTCTGGCTCTTCTCATGAGGCCATGGATGTAAGTGAGATCTGTGAATGAACCGTCACACCAACGGTGTGTATGACTAACCATGTGCACCAAGTTACTTATCACCTCTGTTTTTTGTTGAGACATAGAGCAAAAAAACAAAAACAGTCATTTCGCACTTCTACTCACAGCATCTAAACTCAAATACTGTAGCTAGAAACATCCAACCACAATCTAGACAGAACGGCACACTTAGCACCATATTTTTCCTCAGCATCACACTGTCATTAAGAGTTCCAGCTGGTTTGAACTCTGACTGTGTTAATTTGACCTTTGATTTTCCAAACCTTCCTGCTGAAGCTGCTACTTTTAGGACCACAAAACAAAACACTCAAGTGTAATCTCTTTAACTAGCTCAAATATTTAAAGGGAATTTTAAATGGTGGAGACTTGTTTTCCTTTGTGTGCACAGGGCAAGATGGGCAGTGTGGAAATACGGTAAAACCAGATGTATTTTTGTAATTCTGCTTTACAGAGATGCTCTTTGTGTGTGTGTGTGTGTGTGTGTGTGTGTGTGTGTCTGTGAGTGTGGGATTCTTGCTCTGGGTTGGCAGTGCCACTTTAATTACCTAGAGCTCCCCAGTCTTAAGCCAGTGCTATTTTGCTATTAAACCCCTGTGTCTCCCACACAGAGCCTTTGCTTGAACACTCTTGTTACTGGGGAGGGGGGCGTCTGTCAGTGTGACGCAGCATTGGTTTGTCTTGGCGGCAACTCTACTGCTATGGGATACAGATGTTAACGGTCTGTGTGTGTTTCCCAATTAAAGCATTAATCCAAATCAACCCAAATGATCGCACACGGCGTGACAACGACCAGGGAGGCCCCTCTTGCTCGCTTTCTACTTCTCTCTCCCGCTCTCCTTCTCTATCCTCCATTTCTTTCTTCTTAAATGTCCATCTTTTCTCACCCTGTGGCCTCTTTAATTGTCTCCATCACCTCTTCAGTTCATCAGCGTAATCCACCTCTCTCCTGCTTCCTCCTTCTCCCCCCCAGTGATTACTCACTCTGCATTCCTTCAGCATGCATCAAAGCAGCCAGTGCTAAATGTGGAAAAAGTGAATGTGAAGAAGAGAAAGACAATAGCACAATGAGGCTCCGCTCTGTCGACCATTTAATTTTCCCACTATTTTCTAACATTAAAATGTATTTATTTTCCTCTATTTGCAGCAGCTATAGTATGCTGTATATTTCTGAACTATAGGAAGCATGTAATCTAACACAATGACAGATTTTAAGCTTCTCAATGAAAGCCTCTAATTCAGGGGGTACCATGACATTTAAAGGCGCTGCAAACTCTCTTGGTGATGTGCTGATTGCAAATGCACACACACACACACACACACACACACACACACACACACACACACAAACTGTCCACCACCCACTCACAGACTGATGTACACTCGGTTCAGGTCCCAAACATCCTGCTGCAGCTAACACTAACTCATCATGTGTACAAACAAATGTCGTGAGGAGGCGGGACAGGCTTCACAAAATGACACCCACCTGCGCAGGTCAAGCAGTTCACAAGTTAGTGGCCTCGCAGATATGTTTGCATGATGGAAATGTGCACATTTATGACGTAGCTTTTATTTAAAAACTCTTGTGCTGTCACCCAAAGCGTGTACACACACACACACACACACACACACACACACACACTCATACTGTAGTTCTTCTCCACTGGCACATGTAGCACATACTATACTCCCACTTCAAACATGTTTCTGAATGTATTCACAGAGCCAAGCAGGCTCAACAATAGCCAGATATAGAGAAATTCTGAGTAAACAGTCAAAATATGGCTTCAGGCAAAGAGGGGATGAGCTCCATCTGGAGAAGCTGATGCCAGATACACACGAGTGTGTGCATGCTTCAGTGTGTGTGTGTGTTTGTGTGTGTGTGTCTGTGTGAGCATGCTCATGCTCTATGGCAATTCTGAAGATGAAGATGTCAGTGTCCTCGTGTATATGTGTGCTTTGTAGGGCGTCTGTATGTGTGTGTTCCTCCTCCCAAACCAAACACAGTTAACAGTAGCCTGCTGTCATAACACCCTGCCATTCTACAATGGAGGCTGCTGTTCATTCTGAACAGGCAGAGAGGAGAGGAGAGGAGAGGGAGAGTAAAGCTAGAGAATTAAGGCGAGGCTCAAGGCGCAGCAGCAGCAGCAGCAGTGTAGGAGAATGAACGGGAGAAGGGAGATAAGGTAGGAGTGAAATGGTAACTGTCTGTAAAAATCAGGCTGAATATTGAATTGTGAGCAGGAGGCAGGCTCAAGAACGGTGCCAAAAGGAAGTTCAACACTTAAAAGAGCCTGAGAAAAATGTCATTCCACCCGCTGAGGTCATATAGCATCTGCGTGTGCATCTGGATCCATGTGTGCAGATCTATGCGTTTTCTTGCAAGCATATCGACGGTATTTGTGTTGGCGTGTGTGTGCATAGGTGCTGATTAACACAAACAAACAAATTGTGGAAAAATAAATCCAAACAATATATGAACAAATGGCAAGGATAAAAAAGTTTTAACAGGCCAAATGTATTTTTTGTTTGTTTTTTTCCCCTGCAATGTTATGTGATTATTTGTGTATTGTTATAATTCTTATTATGTACAGTAAAATGTAAGTGTGTAAATTAAAAAGGTATAAGTAACTACACAAAAGCAAATTTTCCTGTGAATTTGTTAACGAACAAATAATTGACAGCAGAGTAACTTTGTCTCTCGTGGTGGCGAATTTCAAAATTTCCTTTCAGGCCTATTTACAATACCACGCAGCCTAGACAGTGAAAACTCTGGAACACACACAGGCCTTCAGTTGGGGGAAGGGAGGGGAGGGGGTGTTCTTTGTAAACAACAATTACATTATTTTATTTTCCTCTTTTCCAGCACTCAGCGAAACAACTTTCATGCTTGCACTTTCTTTCCATTTCTCCGTTTCTCAACAAGTTATTAGAAGAGGACGACGATGTGAAATCACTTGTTATCCACATTTACTCTGAAATGTCCTGAAAGAAATTATTTGTCAGGGATCCTGTGAATAATAACAGAGATTAATTCTGATACTGATCATTTGTTTTAGAGGAATATAAGCAGTGCTTGTCCGAAACCTCTGTTTCAAAACGTACACTCTCATCACTGGCTTCATTAAGCAAATTTACATTAAAAGAAGCAGTAGAAAACTCAGTCTTATGTCCATCTTAAATGTCCATCATTTTGTCATGTTCTTTCTTAAAAAATAATCAACCAAACTCACCCGGAAAAAAAAAAGATCTGAACTGAAATGTAGAAATTACTGCTTTCAACAAAAATGTTTTGTCTTTTTTAAAAATGTTATAGCTTGTCTTTGATTTTAAATAAGAGAAAGTAAGGGTTGTCCTAAACGACCACTAGTATGCCTTCTTTCCAAACAGCCTTTAATTCTTGGTATGTCTATAAACCTTGAATTAAAAAAAATAAAATGACAGAACAAATGTGGAATTTTTTTTCTACTCAATTACTACATCAAGTAAATCCACTGAAATTACAGCGAATTACAGTGATTGAAAACATTTCAGGCTTATCTAAAGAATGCTGAGAATAGGTTTTATGTGTAATATTTTATAAGAATTTCATTTTTAAGACCTTTTAAATTTTACCAACCATGCCTTACAGTATTGTATTGGCATTTATACACAGAGGAACTTTATGTCCATGTACCCTTCTGAAACTGCGTGAGGTAGTTTTTTCTGCTTTCCCCATCACTGTTGGGCTCGGCTAGATTACAGGGTTGAAAGTGCCACCTAATAACAGGGTGCAGCATGAATTCTGCTCCATACCATTTTGTGGAAAGATACCTGATACCCAAACTCATCCTATCATTGTCATCTAAGACTCATGGCTCTAATTAGCTGTAAATATAGGTAATTTATTTCCCCCTCCAAATTATGCACATTACTGTCTTTCATTTAAATTGAGTTAAAAGTCAAAACACATTGTCAAAGACACGCAAAGATGAAAAGAAATCAAGTCAAATTATTAGACCATAATATTGATTAAAGTGCAACCTACTCGGTAAACAGTGTTAAATCCTAGAAGTTGGTTCGTTTTTGTTCTTTTTCTCTGGTCAGACTGAACTTGGCACCAGTATCAGTGGACATTTTTCTCTGTCAGGCCGCAGGAGTCAGTACAGCAGAGCCAGCTGCCGAGGCTCACAGCCTGGCCTCTAATTAAAACAGTGGAAAATGAGATAACTCCACAGATCCATCATGGCCGCCATTGGCTGTCAGAGTGCTCGGGGGCTGCCACCCACCGTATGTTTACACCAGGGCCACTCGGCCTCTCTGCTCTCAGGGTGTTTTTAGAGTCCTGGCCTGATTTCTCTAATGGGCCGAGTGGTTTTTTTAGCCTCCTTCCACCCCTGCTTTGCTACAAACCTCTCCCCACTCCCATCCCTCCTTCAAGTGTCCCTGATGGGGCTGACAGAGGCTTGGGGTGGCAGGGCACCCACCTCGATCCCCTCCTCCCACATTTCCCACCCACTCCGCCTCGTTAGCCCTTCATTTATTAGACCCTAATGGAAGCTGGGAGTGCTGTGATGTCATGCACTGGTGCATAGAGAGGACAGCTTTTGTGTTTTTTTCCTTCTCTCATCCTTCAGCTGTTCCCCAGATTCTTCATTTGTATCCAACAATTTTCCATTTCTCCTTTGTTGCCTACAGCATCCTTCTTGCTCATGTTTCCTTTCCTGTTCTTCTTGAAGTTCTTTATCCTGTTCTGGTTGTTGCAGGTGTCCATTGAGACTTTTAACAGAAGAGAGCCTGGCACATCTGCTGCAAGGTCATGCACCGTGTGTGAGGGAGGGCACAGCACTTGATTTATGTGCAGAGACTTGCAACGTGCCTGCGCTGTCTATTTTGTGTTAAAAGACCTATTTTGACAGCTGCCAATTAAAAGAGAATAAAACTGCCGCTGTGATTAGTCAGGCAAAAGCTGTCTTCGTTCTTGCTGAATAATGGCGTGGACTGTTAGCTGATCTCTTACAACTTCTCATGCCAGCCTCACTAATGATCGTAAGACCTCTTCCACAGCATTTGCCAACACGCTGCAGTGGAATCCAGCTTCCCTTCCACGGGCAGAGAACAGCAGCCTTTTAAACTGGAAGGAATGTGGAGGTAGAGTTGAAGGACTCATCACAGCTGGAGACATGTTAGCACCCTGTTAGCAACTTTGAAATGTGAATTGTTTAAAAATAATCCATGAATTGATTTTTCTAATGCTGTCTTGACAGCAGAAATATTTTCTCTGTTTCTGAAATGTTAATGACTTAGCAGTTAGCCTAATAAAAATGCCCCATATATCTGATGACAGGTATCTCCAAAATACACAATTACATGATGGATGTGTTTCCTTTTATGGCACGCAGTTGTTGATAGCTGTAAAATAATATTCATTACTGATCCTAAACAGGGAATTTTTTATTCATAGAATAAAGACACCAGCCAGTTTTTACTGATCAGAGAAATCACCGTCAGCTGGGAAGATGAGCATGATGTATGTCTTTAAGTGTGTGTGCGTGTGTGGTGTCCAGTGGGCCACCCAGCTGCAAAGCTCGTTAGTTTTAGCAACAAATTACTTCATGTTTCAGGCTAAATATCATTACTCGAACCTCATTGATCAAGTTTGCTGTGAATACAGCAAAGCTGATGACAAAGACCACAAATGTGATACTTTGTCCTGAAACTAGATCTGTGTTTTTGTTCTCATTTCAGAGGAGTGTAGACCCAGCTCGGTCAGCGGCATGTTCCTCATTTAGAAATCAAGCAGAGATCATTACACCACCACCTTCTCTCTCTCGCTCACTCTCTCTCAGTAGTAGCTAACGCGTTTTCAGATGTCAACAGATGTCAAATTACTCCACAATTAACCCAGTGGGCCTCCTTGCACGACTGCGGTGTGTGCTTTAGGTAAAAGCGAGGTTGGTAGATTGGACTTTTGATTTCTATAAGATGACAAGTCATCCATCATGCTGGAGCACTCTCTACCAGCTCCCCTGCTCACTTCTCTCTCACTACATCTCTCTCAAAGGCTTTCTTCCTGCTCCCTTTCTCTTCTCCTGACCTCACTCTATACTCACTTGCTCTTTTTCTGCCCCCAGACTCTTTGTCCCCTCCCTCCTGTCACTCTGTGTCAGTAGGAAAAAGGTCAGTGTGAGAGTCTGCTGAGAGAAAGAACAGGAGAATAAACAGGGGAGAGAGATCAAGAGCATTTTACACCCGGTATAAATATTTGCAGAAATGTGGCTGGAACACGTGGAACACACATGAAGAAAAAAAAAAATCTGCAGTCAGATTTCTGCACACAATGCACATGAGACCCACATGCAAGCGTGCACTTATACACAAATAAGTCTTTCTTGAATCTTTCTTTATTGATTGCGTTCAGGTTGGCAGAGTGCTGTGAGTGGAAAGACCACCCTTCAACCAAGTGGCTTTTGGTGCAAACCCTCATGTCAGTAATAATCTGCCCTGTTGTAGTGTCCTTGAACACAGTATCAAATCCCTCCAACTCCAGCTGGTCATGTGCTTCTCATAAAAAAACTTCCCACGTGCATGTCACTTCAGTCCCAGTGATTATTACTTTAGGAAGTACAATATGCAGTAATCTTAGTACTACTCATTTGAATTAGACCTTATAGTATGACCTGCAGACATGTTGAAGGGCTTTAACTCACTCACTGTCAACTCCTTGTTAAACCTGTGTCAGCTGACTGACTCAAATGCTGAGCTCACATCATGCAGCTGGTTTCACTCTCAACACCTCCCTCCAATTACTGATAAACACGCAAACAGCCAGTGAAGCCACTGCGCGTCTCGGCTGTGATGGATGGACAGGTGAGGAGACCTTTTCACCGCGAGTGCGATAGCTTAAACTAAGCAGCCGGGTGCTGACAGAGAGATAAGTGTCTATCTGTGGATGAGAGATACCATGAATGTGTCAAAATCAGACCTTATCTTTCATGTTAGAGGTGTGTGAGATGAAGTGATGAACAGAACTACTATGTTTACAAGTACTGAAAGTTTGAATTATTGGCACTGAGAGTTTCTTTTAGAGATGTCAAAGTGCACATGCTTTATTTATAGTTTCCTCTGTATTTGAAATACAGAAGAATGGAAATTAAATAACTTAGTGAGTTCCTGTGATTGTTTGATCAAAACGAAACAGAAATGTGGCTGTTAACTGCTGAAATGTGGCTCCTAAAATGCCTGTTCACTTGCTCAGTCTGTAGCTGCACGGCTTGACAAAGCACAGCATCACTGCTGCCTTAAAAGGAGGGAAACATCCTGCAGGAGCAGAGACACAGACGTGACAAGAGATGGTAGCTCTGCGTGCTGTCCTCCCCTCTCCATTCACCACAGTCACATTCTCCTCGTGCTAACCCCTGCCTTTGTTTCCATCTCAGTTTGGAAGGCAAACTCATGCAGCCAAGTCATGAGCCTGCCTTCTATATATCAGACCGAGAACACGTCTGATATATGATAAGTGGTGCAGTGTTCTCTGTTCAGTGTCCTGCTTTAAAGAAAGCTTGTACCAAAGAGTAAGATACCTCAAATCATACGTACATTAAGGTCATGGGGGTTGAAAAAGTTTGCTTAGTTTCATTGTTCTAATCATACTCTAAGAATATTAAGAAAAGTCTGAAGTCTGATGTCAGAGCATCTCCACCCTCAGTGAGTTGTTATTATGATTTTCATGATAGTATATAACAATGTTTCTTCCATAGCTGGTAATTTGAAAACAAACATTTTTAATATTAACTATAAAACTGTAACATGACAACCAGCACCTAACCATGAAACTGTGCCAGTTTTGACCACTCTGCCACAATAAATATGAAGTGTTTAAATATATCTACTGTAAATCTAAAAAGCATAAAAGATTTCCGCTGGCAGGTGTTATTGTGCTTTACAATTTGGCTTCCGCTTTTTTAATATTTAAAGAAAAAAGCATTTAATATCCTATTTAACTTACTATCTTGCAAAATGTATCGAAATATATTTCCAGGAGTTTTCAACTAAACTAGAACAGCCCCCAGATAATTTCACAAACATACATAATATATACAACTAATAAAAAACAACCCTACCACTACTTTTTTGAAGCCAAACCCAAGGACAATCAAGCCAGTTAAACTGAAAAAGTGAAATCGAGTTTGAGTTAAACGACAACATATTTTAGGCAAATTTGTTAGATTCCAATTTATTGTATTTAGTTTTTTATATGTCTACCCTCAATATTCACAGTAAATTCAATTCTGTTTATTCATTGCAGTCTTTCCTAAATCTCTTGAGAGACGTCTGCCTTTGTTTACAGGTTATTCTTTTTAGTTGCTCTTTAATAATTGGGTTTCATTCTTCTACATTCCTCTTTAAAATACTCCAAAGATGTTCTGTTGGATTCTAAGCCAGGGGACAAACTTTTTGTATTCATAGTTTGATTTATTATTTAGACTTATAGGTGTGACTTGTATCTGTGACTGTTTTCCACTGTGTTTGGTATCAGTCCTCTCCTGCAAAGCCCAAGATGGGGAGTCCTCTTTTCAATCAGTAATTTGGTGTACATCTATAAATATTGTCTCTCCCACACATTTTGCAGCTCCATATCAGCACACTCTCCCCTCCATGTTTCATGGAGTAGCACTTTAGTTAGTTTCGTTTTTTTGTCCTTGAGTCAGAAGTTGGCTTCACACAATGTCTTTCACACTGTCTGAGCAGTCAGTGAAACACCAGTTTCCATAGATAAATGTTGCAGCAAATCAAAAGCACTTATTGTGCATGTTTGCATAAGCAGTGAATTGCGAATGATGGCTAGTGTGCTTTCTGTAAATGGCAGCATGGCTCTTCCTAACCACTGAGTTCTGTGTCCTACTGATTCTTTTGTCCCCTCTGTCATTTTTATTAAGTGCCAAAGTCTAGTTTCTTACTTTTCAGGTATTTCCTTACATTTCTTTACCATTTTTTTTCAACCTTGTTTATGCAGTTGGTTTTAATCACCTTTAGTCATGGGCGTGCTTGCTTTTGTTGTATTATTGGTGTACTTTGGGTTCTGGATTTTCAGTAGAGTCTATAAAATATGTTTTTTTTTAAACAATACATAAGATCAAATGTCCTGCACTTCAGCTTAGAAAAAGTACAATTATTATAATTCAAGTCAGCTTTATTTATAATTCACCTTTCATACACAAATGGCAACTCGAGGTGCCTAACAATCAGAGCCGAAATAAATCAGGTTAAACACAAAGGGCAAACGAGGATAAATAGGCATAAAGATAAATAGAGATAAAGTATATATTTTTTTAAAAATTAAAAGACTTAATTTTTAGTGATATTGCACTAAGGTTTACTCAATTTTGCTGTGTACTTTAATTGTTCACGGCTACCATGGATACAAAGTCAGAAAATTTATTCTGTAACTAATTTAAATTTTCCACTTTTACATACACATCCGCAGAAACTTGTCAAACACTTTCTGTCAGGCAGGCTTCACTCAAAAGCAGTGCAGGATCATATCACTGGTCTGGGAAATATGGAAGACATCCATGAAAACCACAACCAAACCACAAACCTGGTGCTATCAAATATCATGGGTGGAGCTGCGTTAGAGCTATGAAAATTCGTGAAAAAGTACAGTAAATGCCAGAGTGCGTCGGTGTTGATTGATGCTTTCACTGGAATATATTGAACCAGCAGATGAAGATATCAGCAACTTTCCTATCGTGTACATTAAACAAACAAACACTTTTACATACTTAACAGTGCAACGCGCTTTAAACCACTAACATCACACCCCTTCGTTCGTTATCTCTGTGTATGGAGGGTTAAAAGGCCATCCATAGCCTGTGCCTCCTCCCAGTTCAGGCCACTGTAACCTCCAGGCCGCTCGTCTGAGGCTCCAAATGCTCTCTGCAGCACAGGGTAATTGAGTGGTGAACAGATAAGGAAAGTTACTGGGTTGATCTGCTGGTATGAGCAGGGAGGGGAAGAAAGGGGTCCCGAGAGCATCGGGGTCATTTGCCTGCTCTCTCTGGATTGGCAGAGGAATGTCAGAAACAACCAGACACATTTTATAGCCCTACTTACTGTAAGGAATGGCGAGTATAATAAACAGAAGTGCAAATTGAAAACTCTTCTTTGTTGCCTTAGTTTCATATCAGAAAACGTTTAGTAACTCGTGTAGCCTACTTATTCGTTTATGTTTGTATTTAATAACGTGTCCAGATCATAATTCGTTTTTACAACGTTACTACAGAGAGTTGGTGGGAGGATTGATACCAGTTCCTGGCTTGTACTAATTATAAACCCATTACCGGCAGTTGTAGCTTAGCTGGAAAAGGGATGAAGAGCTTCTCTATCTCTGGCCAAAATTAACAACAAGAATTTCATGTGAATCAAGAGTTAAATTTAGTTGCCTTTGACCAGAGCAAGATTAGTTGTTTTCCCAATGCTAACTAGCAGTGTGCAGTAAAATTTGAAGGTGTTTGTTCACATCCAGCTCTGAGCATTAGAATGACAGTATTTCTAAGTAACAAACACTGTGAAAGATAAACTGGTCAACTTATACACATACTGCTGCAGTTAATTGAATCTTGTCCTTGTCATACCATGAAATAATCAGCAACATAATTCCTTCTGTTTCTCCCAGCCTTTGGTGGTTTCTGTGCTGCTCTCTGTCAGTGTTAACCGCTGAGTGTTACACGGTGCTGAGCTCTGGTGTTGCTGTCATTTCCAGCTGCTCCCCCTATCAGCTGTCATCACTTGTACAAGACCATCACTGCCAATTAATTCTCCACATCCCCACACTACTATTCGAGAGCTGCAGCTCCGTGCTTTTGTGTACTATTCTTGGGAGCTACATCAGCACTGTTCAAGGCTGTGACGTCACCCCAGAAGCAGCTGTTTTTATTCTTATGTCCTCCTTGCACCTACTCTCAGGGCATAGCAGAGTGCTGAGTAAGAGCTTTGGAACTTCTCGTGCTCTTTTCAATTGTTAAAGGAAAATTTACCTGACTGTATTTCTTACTTCCTACTCCCATCATCTAAAATTCTTTGGATTTATTTCACCTCAATTTTAATCTTTCTTGTACATTTTCTAAGGTGACTTTTGTCTCTCGTCCAATTATTCACAAGTTACAATTTTATGTGACTGGCTAGTTTTTTAGACTTTTAGTATGGTTCAATTCAAAACTCAACCCAGCACAGATTGATATTGCTATGAGATTGAGGTTTTGTCAGGATATTGTTGTTCTACAATCACAGTGAAATTAGAGGGGGGGAGGGGGGCGGTGGGTAATGAACCCTGGGGTCCTGTGCTGGCCCAGTAATGGCCCACTTTTATCATCCTACGACTTCCTGTAGCCTCCTCTCCTGGGAAGGCCTGCTGGAGCTCAGTTGGAAGCCCTCTGATAAAAACTCTGGCTGATGTTCACATGCTGCTGGGAACAAGACAGAGACAGAGACAAAATGTTGAAATGGTAAAAGCAAGGATATAGCTTTACCTATCGTGGAAACTGGTAAGAAATTAACACGCCACTTGCTATGGCTCTGCACATGCTCAGAATGATGTGATAAAATGTGATGTGAGTTCATGGTGACACAGCCCATGAGGGAATGCTCTCAGAAACATATGTCACATGTGGGTAGCCAACAGACAAAAAAAGAGACCAGAGTGTAAGAATGAGCAGGCAAAGGGAGGGAATATTGTTATTTTGGTGTTTCTGGCAGCACATGAGAGTGGGTCCAGTCAGAGCATAGGCATGCTGGATGCCAAACATGAAAAACCATGGGAGCAAGGGCCAGGAAGAAGAGCGATGATGATCAGACAGCCTCAGATGATCCCTGGGCACCATACTGGCTTCCTGTGTTGGAAAACAAAAACACTGCCACAGAGACTTAGAAATGGGTACATAAAGGGTAATGAAGTGGGGAATTTATGAATAGTAATCAACTAGAGATAACAGGGACGGGAAAAACAAGGAGAAAGACATGCACACTGCTCTGATAAGGACTCAGCTGGACACACAGAGCCTCGTACCCATGTCCATAACATGACCTTAAGCTGAGGTTGAGCTCATGTAGAAAAAGTCACACTTTTTTGCTGATTGTCATTTTGTGGATGTGCCATTTTCTCACACGTGAGGGTCATCTGCTGTTCATTGTACAATCCATCATATTTATCCTGTTATTCAACGTTATCACATTCACATAACTCTGTATGCTGCTTTTAATAAATCAATCCTCAGTGGCTTGTTTCTGCCCACTCACATTAATCTGTAGCAGATACCGGACGTTACCAATAGGCAGCAGCTCATCCTGCATCTTTTCATGCAAGCTGTCATTCTTGGCTGATTACTTTGTGTATTCTCTACTAAACTGTTAATGACGATTTGTGCTGCTTGTGTTAATATCAGTCTTTCCTTTACACTTCTAAAGCCAAAAACCTTGTTGGTAAAACTCACTGAGCAGGGTCAAAATAATACATTATCTTCAGGCTTTAACATGTCAGCCCCTCAACAAATGGCTGAAAAACGTCAATATCCAAACACTTCAATATAATTATGCTTTTTTTTGTGCAGGGACACAAATATTAGCATCTGCATCCGGTGTTATCACTCCACTCTATTCAGTGGTCATTATCTGGTGCTATCAGCACCACAGCTCTGGATCAGTAGGTGCCCATTTCACATGGTAGTAGGCTCAGTTAGGTTGTTATTATGTGATAATATGTGCTGCAATGTTGCTACCTTTTGCCACAGAAACATCCTTTTGGTTTGGCTTTGGCACAATTAGAGAAGGCTGAGGTTTGGGAAGGATCGTTGGGTGGGTTTAAATATCTATGATTATATATATGATATTTAGTTTAGTATAGAGCTGAAACATAGAAAGTAAATATGAAGAGGGTTGTGTGGCCCAGTCTGAGTTGAAGTGTGGTGCTGGTTTCTAGGATTGCTCTGCTTCTGTCAGTGGAGCATTGGAAAAGCGTAGAGTGATGTACAACGCTATAAACGATAGTTGATGTTGCTTGTTGATATCTTACCATTTTAACTGACTCGCCGTTGTTTCCTGTGCAGTTTTCTAACATTACATAGATTATCAAATGCTGTTAGGACAAGTAGTTTTAGGTATCTGATGCATAAAATGTATAATTTGTAAAGAAAAAAAAAGGTCAGTATGGTGTCTGTCATCAAGTTTTCTATTGTCACGACTGAAATTTTGGGGTTGGTATCTGACTCTCTCAAGCATTCATCATGTTGAATAATATTTAATTTTAGGAAACATAAAAGGCCTTCTTGATGTCTGGCAATAGTAGTGTGGTCTCGCCACAGTGCCGTCTGGGTGGGGCCAAGGCACAATGTTGAATGAATCCCATTAGGGTCTAAATTACCTTTAATAATAAAACAACAGGCAATTACTGGGCCTCCATTAACATGGTATTGAGGTGTTTGCTCGTGCGTGTGGCGCGGGCCGAACATATGGTTCGGCTCATGGCGAGCTCACCGTTATAAAGCTAACATTGTCATGCCTGATGTATGGTGGCATGGTAGTGGGCTCTGAAAGATCCATTTGTCTTCTCAATTAAAGCTGAGAGGGGGAAGAGAGGAACGGGATATGGGGGCAGGGATGTTAGGCGGCTACCCCCTGTGCGGTCCGCACTTAGGAACATGTGGTAGGGGCAAAGCTATGTGTATCTGTGTAAGAGAGAGAAGAGAGTGAACAAGTGTGTATCGGACAGTTGGATGCAGGCCAGATGAAGCCTGGGAGTTGTTTTGGCAGCTCCTTTTCACCTAAATGCCTCCACCCTCCCACTTTACTCCAGTCTCCCGTATCTTTTCCGTGCAGTATTCCCCACCCCTCTCAATTTTGCCATGCAGTCAGGAATCTCTTATCCCCGGGGCAGAGGCCACTTTAATGTGGGAAGACTGGCAAAGACAATCAGAGACCCAGACTCTTCTACGCCATACAGACACACAAGTAAACTTGCACTTAAACATAGACACACACTCTGAGTATAGTTTCTTATCTGACTTGACAACATGGCATGCATGTTCTCTATTTCCATCCATGATCTAACAGGGTCTCACCAACAACCACTACAACTTAGATAAGACCAAATGAGGGAAAAGCAGGGGGGAGTAGGGAGCTGTTATTACAAAGCTTTAACTCCACTTTTTTTAATCCATTAGGGTATAGTTTTCAACAACTAGTTAAATAATTATACTATCTACAAAGACATTCTTTGATGCTTGTCAGCTCATCCGGCTCATATGTGATGTTTTTCATCTTATTTTATCTGACAAATTAACTTAAGTGGTGCTGTACTTAAGATGGGCTGTTTTCTCCTTTGTGAGCGTGTATTTATTGGGGTAGCTGATGAATCAGTTACTTTCTGTCTGAGCTGGGAAACTCAATTTGCGTTTCCTTTCAATTTCCTCCAGACGCTAGCAGCGTCCCAAAGTGCAGAACAGTGCACCGCTCTGGCTTAGTGTCACCTATACAGTAGTTTGAAATGCAATGTAAGACAACCACAAATATAAATTGCCACTTTATGACAGGCACTAATATTAATGCATTCTTTTGTTTACCAGACTGCAATGTGTTGAGAAAATGTTCTTCATTTTTCTTACTATTAGACACATGTGAGATTAATAATAGATCAGAGACAAACCATCAGACTGCTTTATATGACAAGGCTGATTGCTGCCACAAGGGACCGTACAGGCATAAGAAAACACTCACCCAAACCAAATCTCTCTTTGTCTGTCATTCAGGGCCTGAGGTGATCTGTGCAAAACAACCACTGAGACTAAACAACTCCTTGTAATGTTTCATTTGTTATGTGAAGTAGCCTTTCATTAACATCACCGGTCTAAAAAGCATAAATGGTCCTGTGCGCCTGTTTTGGTCATTTTATACATAAAAGGTTTATGTGGAACAGCATGCACAAAATGGGCTGCTTTCTCTGAACATCAGGCTTTGAGCCACACATAAAAAGGATGCAACAGAACCACCTGAAAATAATATAAATGTATGGAAATCATAAAAGGAAACTGAACTCAAACATTTCTTATGATACTGATTCTATGTGTGACACAGGAGTCAGACCAGTGGTGGATCGAGATTTTGGAAACTTTAAGTAAGTACTAATATCACAACAGTAAAAATACTCCAGTAAAAATATTTTTGACTTAATGAGTAGAAGTAAATAACTATTATCAAATTCAACATTTCCTTTATGCACAATGCCTACATAAATTGTCAGTTATTTGCAGCAATATTATCTGAAGGAAAATAAATTCAATTTGATCCACAATTCATTTATATATTGCATTTATATCTTGTTGGGTTGTCTCATATGTACAGCACTGGATCGTATCTTATAAGCTGCTCTTATGTTTTGTATTAGACACTAGCTTTTGTAAGTGTCAAATGTATAGAATAAAAAGTGCAGTACGTTGTCACATAAAATAGGTTTCATCAAAATACATCAAATGTTATTTAAAGGGGTTTATTTAAATGTACTGAATTGAGAGACACCCCCTTATCGTTGTTAGCAGTTGAACACGCAACTTCATTGACAAGACTAAACATACACAGAGTAGGTTTTTCCCTTTTTTATTTTCAGCAAATAAATTCCAAAACCAAATGCATTTCTTTTGAGACTTTGTTCCAAATGCAGCTTCAACTGTGAGCACAGGTTGTGCTAATGCTACTGAAAATATCATGATAAAGACGGTATTGTTCTGAAACTTCTTATCCTGTCCAACAGCTTCTAATTGGCCCGTCTCATTATCCTACCTCAGTTGTCCCCTGTTGGTGGTATGCAGTGAAATGGAATAGCACTTCTAAGGGGCAGAGGGGAAGTGCACTTTCGTTCAGTGTGTGATGCTTTTTAATTCAAGGTCTCATCCAATTCCCTGTTGCTGCTTGTGCTGGAACATCTGGAGCAGGCGTTAGCCCTCTGTCTGTGTGTCTAATAACTGCTGGCAGCTCTTAGAGCACAGACCCAAACAGACCTCACTGCTTACCTATGAGGCCATACTTAAAAAGCTTATAAGTTAGTAATCTTTTATGGAGCTGCAGTCCTACCTGTAGTGGCCCAGAGCACACAGCACCTTCACTCACCTTATTTCAACTTGTGCAGCTGCTGAAGACCAGATGTTTCTCAGCTGGCTGCCAGTATTGAGGATAGAAATCTGCCAAAACAATAATGGATCGTGTGCTGTAGTATGAGCGCTTTGCTCTTACGCAGCATATTGACACATGACACTGTACCAACAGGAACACCATGTGAGTTGACGTGGCTTCGGAGCTAACCTTCCCTAATGAGACACTGGCCGCATTTCCCTGTGTATTTATTGTGAAAATGTATAATAACTTAAGCAAGTGGTTTATGGCGGAAATGGTTTGAGCATGGTCCTCTCGTGTGAAACTGAATCCTCTGCTGCATTATGGAAATGTGGAAGCTCGGAGCGAGTGCAAAACAAACTGAGGCAGCTCTAATAGTGTGGTGCACTCTAATGAAATCAGCAACCCCAGGCCTCAGGAATGAGATCCATGCCTGGCTTTTCATTCCCTGCATCCTCACCCAAGCCGTCTTTTCAATTGGGCGTTCCGGCGCTGGTTTTATAGAGCAAAGGCCTCATGTCTCATCTGACTAAAAGGATGGAGGACTATCTCGGAATCAGCAGCACTTTAGAATTTTGGAAGTACTGTGTTTCCTGCCTGGGTCAGATTGAGAACAGAAAGGGAAGAGCTGTATAATGCACTAAACCCTAGACTACTGTAGCTGTGTACTTAACACACAGACTGGGCTGGAGTGAAAGACAATGCCAGAAGTAGTAATTTGAACTTTATATGGATCGCCTGATGAGAAACAGGACAGAATGACAGGGTTGTGTCTGGTCGCAGTGGAAATATTCTCTAAAGAAGGACATCTTGTTGGCAATGGTGTCAAAAAACAACAATAATTTGTTATTTTAAGCGAGTTCTCAAATGTGTGGTCATATTTATAAATATAATATACACGAGAGCTGCTACATGAGTAGAAAAAATTATTTCTTCCCCCCCTAAAAAAATCTTCCAACTTTTTCCCAAAACTTTTCTTTTTTTTTCTTTTTTTCAACTGACAGATTGACGTATCGAGGTTTGAGTGGCTTAAATAAGGAGTCAGACTCTTTAAGGAGGTGAATGTAGGAGACACCCACACTACCCCACAGACAGAGAAACCCTTAGGAAGTTCTGGGTTAATTAGATTTGTCCTACAACGCAGCGCAGCCCTTTCCACTTCAAATATTTATGGATCACACGTCAAGAAAACAGACATTTGAGACGTCTCTGAGAGCTGACTAACATGAATTCTCCTCATACTGTGCTCCACACACTCACACACACACACACATATACACACCACAGAGGCATAATCACACAGAAGACTGCAATTAAAGTACTTGAACGCGTACCCACATACGCACTAATCCAGGCTCTAGCCGTAATAAGTGCAAAGGAATTTGGGTAAATTTAAGTTTAATAGCTATGATTCATAATTTATCTTACTCTTAAGAGCTTTTGCATGTGAAGAAAAACTCAAATTTGGAAACTTTGAAATTTTATGTTTGCTTTGAAATTGCAGTGACTTGTGGCAGACATTCTAACCTTTGGTTTATATTCAGCATCATTTTAATTGCATGTTAACACCCCATAATTTTTCATCATGACATTAATCTACATATTTCTTTGCGTGCCTTCTTATGCATGCTTGCATTTGCATATGCATGTGTCTTTTCTAAAGGAAAAATGGCTGAACAAATGATGGTTGGATAGTAAAGGTTTTGTTTTAGCCCATGACGTATGTGATGCAAGCAGCTGCTTAGTAACTCAGGAGGAAAGTGTGTCTTTGCGCGTGCGTGCGTGTGTGCGTGCGTGGACAAGTTGATTTGTGAATGACAGCGTGGTGTGATAAGAACTCCCTGTCGACTGCTCTGCACTGTGATGTGTCACAGAAGACCCCAAGTCTCTGTGACCCCATCTGACACTTCAGGGACACTCTCTGGTTACTGTTTCCCCAGGCTTCTGCCGTAACCCCCACCAAACACACACACAGACACACAGGCACACACACACACACACACACACACATCTTTAAATAACCATGTCAGACTGATGCTAGATGGTCTCTATAAGGAGAGACACTGAGACATGGAGAAACCACATTAGTGGGATGAGACCGAGCGAGCCAAAGAAAAATAGAGGAAGACAAAAAGAGAAAGAAAGTGAGAAAGAAAGTGAGAAAAAGAAAGTGACCAAGACTCTAAGACAGGAAAAGACACAGAGCTGCAGTGAAGGCAGCCAGACGCCCGTTTGTAGCCTGAGAACAGGCCTGTGTGACTATCTCTCTTTGTCCTTTACAGCTCTACAAGGCCTGGGAGACGTTTTATAGTAGCAATCACTCAGATCCTCTTGGCTTTAAAACCAACTCTGGATTCCTCAGAATTGTATTCCATTGCTGTTTCTATATATAGAAGAAGAAAAAACTTTGCCGCTGAGAAAAAACTGCAATTAATAACTTAAAAAATATATAGTATAAAGAATGTAACAATGCATCTGGCACATCCTTTTATAATTTCCTTCTCACAATTCCCCTACAATTCCAAAGGTGACTAAAAGCAGCCTATTATCTCCTTGGTGAAATCCTTTCTCTAGATAAAGGTGTTTCCATGCTGGGGTGACACTGACCTTGCAAGTTGTATAAACGCTTGCCTCTGTTTGGTATTGAGTGACACAACAGATCTTTTGTTCCAGCAAGATCTGATGTCGACTAGAGTGTTGTGCTGCTATTTGATCCAGAGAATGAATGTTGTTTCTGTCCCGGGGGGGGGGGGGGGGGGGGGGTGTGGGGGGATTTTCACTGAGCCAGCTGTGTCTGCTCAGGACCACACAGTCATGGAGCCTGGGACCCCAAATCATTAGATGTAAGGGGTCTCTGAGACTCTGCTTCATACAGACCAGTCAACCCCCCCGCTCTCCTTGCAGGACTGTTTTAGCCCAATCATGTGCTGCCAGTTGACAGACAGATGCATCAATTATGAGCATTTAGTGAAGCAGATATGTGAAAATATGTGAAAGGGCAACAGGCACTGCAAAGTGTCTCTGAATCATTACCCAGTCAGTGTTTGTGTGTGTCCATGTGGCGTGTGTGGATTTCTGATTTGTGCAGATTGTTTTTATTAAACCATATTGTTATGCTGCGTGTCATTCTATGCACACTCAAAATAATAGTGAACAAGCAACTCATGAGCCACAGCGTATCCACACAAGCCCTTTTGTGTCTGTGCACAGCACTGGCACGAAACAATAATCGTTAAGCTACACCTAAAATATTTAAATTCAAGTTACTGAACAGTTTTTATGTTTATTTTTTTTCTTTTCATCAAGTGTCAGATAATGGCCCACAGACCCTCAAAGCATGATAACGCCATCTAGAGGGTTCAATTAGTAAACCTTACACACTCAAAGCCACTGGCTTACACACTGTCTTTGTGGGTGTGTGTGCGTTTGGGGGTTGCATGTCTTATTGTGAACATTTAGTAATTATTATTGTGAAAGGCTTTTTTATTTGTTCAGCATTCCCTGTCAGCTTTATCTATATGTTTATACACTTGAAACTGACAAGGCAATTTTTTCAAGTTTGATGATGATAAAAAAAAACTTCCTAGAATATTAGTCGACTAAGAAAGACAATAGGCCTAATGCCTGTAAAAATTATTATGTTCTCAGGTTCCAAAACATATAAAGAAGTAACATTTTATATATTTTTAATATAACTGTTAAATCCCCATTTCCCCAAAGATGCAAGGTGGCAATGTAATTTTTCTTTTTGATCTTAATATGCAATGCCCAAAATCATAACTGTGATAATGTGTGTTGGGGGATTATAAACTTAATCATCTTAACAGCAATTCTCTTATTAACCACAAAAATGTAGAGACAATTTAGAGCCATAACTGATGACTGATGTATTATTCTGTAGCCACAAAACTGACAAAAAAATATAATTAATATTATAACACAGAGAATATTATTACATATTTTGGTTTTAAAATCGGGGGGACTGTATATATATACATATATTATATATATGTATATATATATAAGTAAATAAAAGTCATGAGGTGCGCACGCGTCTTAGTTGTCTTTAGTTTTTTTTTCATTTCATAGAGTGACACTGTCTGTTTTCAGCTCCAGCACAGGTGCTATTTTAAAAACAATCTTTAATGTTTCATGTATAACGTGTCGATCATAACCTGTGTGAGGAGTCGCTTGCGATGGACATGTTAGTCAGCAGCAACAACTGCGAAAAGAAGTGATCATCTGGAAAGCAGTGAAAGCTGGATAGTGTTCCACATCTCAAAGCCAGACACAGGATGCACTTTAGGCCCGTCTGTCCAACTTTGCCTGACATGGTTAGATTTGCTGAATATGGATTTATCACTAGAAAGTTACTATATTTTGCAGATATTTTTGCATTTTATCCTGCTGCTAATGCCACTGCTAATGTTAACATCAATCCTCATGCAAGGCATTAAAAGAATCAGATAAAAAAAAAAGTATGAAAGGATCAATTTTTAGTAATACTCACAACAAAAAAATTCAACAATCTATAATCTACATATTAACATTTATTATATAATTATTTAGAATTGTTTTTCAGAGGTCAGCCTCTGCTCACATAAAGTTTGTCACTGGGAAACACAGCCTGCACATTTGACGTAGCATTTGGCAGCAGCCAAAGACAAGAAATAAAGAGTCACCTCTCTTCTGAACATTGCTGCACTGTACTGTGGCTCTACTCCTTTAGCAAGGTTTCCTCAGCAGTTGGCCCGCCTTTTCCGAAGAGGAACCGAGACACAAGTATGGAGATGTCGGGGGTCAAAGGGAAGTGGCCTACGTGCAAGTCTCATTAAGGACCAATTCAGAGAGCTGAGCACTTCTCGTGTCTAATCAAACAATGGAAGAAGCAGAGCCAAAGTCTTTCAGCTTTCAATTAAACTCACCACAGCCTCACGTTATGCTCTGATGCATTTGGGTCTATGGTTTTTAACCAACTTTTATAGATAGCATAATATACATTGTACCAAATTTATTTTTGCGCTGACTTATAAAATATTGACTCAATAGCTTAGGACGATTCAAAGATGTCAGACTTTTTAAAGTAGGACACATGCAAAATGCATTTGACATTACATGCAACAACTCGAAAATTACATAAAACATTATTTGTTAGTCATGAAATTATTATTTTATCGAACCTTGGTACATTTTTGAGTGTAATTTTTTATTGTTAATTTTGTGGTTAAAAATTCTGTATAATAATAATAATAACAATAATAATATTTAATATAATCATATGTTTAATATATTAATATAATTATATATTATTCTTATTCTTATCAATAATAATAACAACAATTCTGGGATCATGGTCTGTGTGTGAGAGCTTTGTCTCAATCCTCGTACAGGCCATGACCCCACCATGTCCCCCAGCAGGGACCCAGACACTGCAGCAGGCAGGAAGGACAGAGTCTGTGTTATTCTTCCCCTCTACCTGACAACCATATTTCACTGCTCCATGACCTTCACCAGCTCCTAATCCTATAGACAAGTGTCCAGCTCCCTGTGAAACTTGCTGCCTCCACTCTACGGGACCACAGACTCCCCACAACCCTGACCTAACCTCACCATCACAAACGTTAAATCAAGTGTCTGCCTCACAGCAGCGCGTTCTACCTTTACAGACTCCTTTTCCTCAAACATGCATCCATGACATTAGCAGAAACTTCTTGGCCCCCTGACCCCAGCCTCCTGTCCAGACACTGAACCATACATGTCTTTGCCAAGCTTGACCCCAAGACACAAGCTGTCAACTTCTGCTTTGCACAAAACCACCAAATAGCTAATGTCAGCGCCAACATCAGAGTTCAGTCAGACGTTGTTAAGGTGCCTTTCCTTTTTCTGAAAAAGACCTCGGATCTCTTGTCCTCAGCTTTGAAGCAGTGCTGCCTGTTGTGCTTTCTCTCATGCACAAGCACAATGCACTCACATATACTAACACTAGTCCGAGAAGTGCTCAGATTATTTGCTTAAGTACAAGTACCATTACCACACTGTAGAAAAATTCTAAATATTTTCCTAAGCAAAAGTATTAGGTCAAATAATATTTTTCCATTTAATGCCGGTAAACTTGAAGTTATTATGATTAATTACCAAAGCATTAATATATTTAAATATAATATATGTTCATTGTTGCTGTATGTGTCAGCAGAGCCATTTTAATTAACAAATATACAGTTTTAATTCTGATTATATGTTTTGAATCTAATGATTAGAATTACTTTACATATGTTGGGTAGTTTGTGAATTTCACAGTAAAGATCAATAACGTGTTATGGTTATACTGTAATTGTACTGTTTCTATACTGTATTAAAATCAGAATCTTTATAGTGATTAAATATATGTATTGGAGTAATAGTACAACATTTGCTTTTGGTATTTAGTGAAGTTGAAGTATGTAGTAGCATAAACACGTAAAAAATAGCGTAAAAATAACGCTTAGGTATATAAAGGTCAAAATTACACAACAGTTTACCGGCAAACACTTGGCCTGCATATTTCATTAGCAACAAACCTAGTACTTGTTTCTCAACTACCCTCATTTACCGCCAGAAAACCTTTTAGCCAATAGTTTGAGCACCCTACGATCAGGATTTATCAAGGCTTTCAGGGCCTTGTGCTAGAAGCAAGAATGCAGCTTGTACCATTATGAGATAAACGCCAGATGAGGAGGGTTCACAGCCCAAGCTACCTGTCATTCGTTATCATAAATGCAGTATTAAATGTGGAGATAAGCGATGAAAGAAGAGAGGGAGGCAGGGAGCTGAGGATTACAGATACACAGGAGGGAGTGTGTCGTAAGCAGGCAGATGGTGCAGCACAGCCCTGCTCTGCCTGATCCCTCTGACAGCTGCACTAGATCCTCGGTGGAGGTGAGCGTGGACCTGCTGCCGAACTCAGAGAACATCATGTCTTTCCAGTGGAAATGCTGACCTTGTGTGTGTGTGTGTGTGTTCACATGTGTATGTATGTGTGGTAAGGTGATGTGAGGTAGGCAGCATGACTTGTGGCAGTGGGGAGTAACTGCAGTTTGAGAGCATTACTCCTCACGCCACCCTATGTCAGGGGGATACATACACACCTACAGACACACACACACATTCACAGGCTCTCCCATGGTTCATTCTGACACTGTCCAGATAAAGAAAGAGACTGATGGTTATGTGGACTGGTGGAAGGAGGGAGAGTGTGTGTGTGCTTGTGTGGTATATATTTATTTTTGTTTAGCCTTTGCATGTTAATGTGTTTGCCAAAGATCTAAGTGCGTGTGTGTGTGTGAGAGAGAGAGAGAGAATTATCAGGCTTTTTGTATGTTTTTACCCTTGACATTTAATAACAATATGTAGTTTGTGTAACAGATATTTCAAAAATTTCTTTAAGGTCGGTGCATATGATAATGACATTTCAGAGCAACACACATCAGCTGTCCTATTGTTTTTACTACTTCCACATTTTCCCAAAATCTAATTTGAATTAATTAAATAAAAGGCTTCACTTACGCTAAACATAAGCGTATTTAATATTACTGCAGACCAGGTGTAAGTCAGACAGGTAGATATACAAATGCTCTTTTTTATGTTATAGATACTGGACAGTCATGTGATACATCAAAGATCAATAATTTATACAACAATAAATGGTGCCTCTACTGGGACTTCTTTTTGCAAATAACCCATATGAAAAACAAATTCTGCTGACAGTGGCCACAACTGTGACTTTTGGTTTATGGACATGATGTGATTTCCCAGATAATGTTTGTGTGGTTTTCCCCAGAAGAGCGTGCGTGCCTTCTACATGGAGGCGGACACACTCTCTAAACTGCACTTTAAGATTTGGCAATGGAACAGCAGTGTACTTATGAATCTCTTCCTGTTTGTGTTTACTCTCTCATACAGCTCTGCTCTTTAGCAGGATTATGTCCCGAGTCACTGGGTCAGACCTGCTTGTTCATGCTGCAGCTCTGCAAGGGTTTGTAAAGGCCCATAAAGGGTCCCAGGTCAGCTCCATGCCAGTCTGTTGTTTCTCTGTGCTCCGTGTTGCTCTGCCCTGACCTGCAGCATGCTTTTGCCCACAGGGGAACCCTGCCAATGGTGCGTGTGCTAGCATGCGTCGGTCCCTGAGCTCCGGCCCCTGTGTGGTCTGGCTGTATGCGTATGTGTGTGGTCTTCCCGGCCCCCTGCTCATCTGTCCGAGGCCTGCTAACGGCCTGCCCATTGACCACGGCTGTTTACTTTACTTCTGTCTGCACCAACTGAACTCTGATCACCCGCTTCCTCCAGCTGGGCCAAATCAGGCCCCAGCTCCAGCTCTCAGCAGCCCATGGAAAGGCCCCAGAGTCTCGGACAAGACAGGACATTGGGTCCTGGTGGATTAAGACACCTTCAGACCCACCCCGATGTTGCAACTCTGCCTTCCTCTCGTCTCCTGTTCCCAAATGCTGGGTGAACTGGTAGCTTTACTCAGGCATATGGTTTCTGGCAAAGCTGCCTGCAATTATGCTGTCAGAGGCCTGTCCTCATTGGCCAGGATAATTGGTCTCTCTGTAAAAACCAGTATCAGAAACAGTTTGGCCTCTCTCATCAGGGGAAACAGACAGACTGGCAACTCACTCAGAAGCAGGCAGTCAGATTGTGGAGTTTACCTTTGGTGTTTCTGCCACACCAACTGCAGAAGTTGGCATCACTAATGACAAATGGAGAAATTGTTTTGTCATAGTTTAAGATGTGCTGTATGACTTTTTAATCAATTGAAATATCAAAGTAGTTAGAAATGAAGCCAAGATCTGGTGCTAATGACAACCTCTGCACTGTGTCTGCTGTATTAACCTTTTCAGGTTTCTCTGATCCACCTCAATCCTCAGCCATCACGGCTGTGTATTTATTAATTTACTTATTTACAGTGCAGGTCAAGGAGTTAAGCGCCCAAGTGTGCCACTACACACAGGGCATATGATCCTACATAAATCCACTGAGTAATGAGGCGGAGATGGCGGCATACCTGCTTCCCCCTCC
Source organism: Channa argus (assembly GCF_033026475.1). NCBI lineage: Eukaryota > Metazoa > Chordata > Actinopteri > Anabantiformes > Channidae > Channa > Channa argus. Next base: position 24,839,088 of record NC_090198.1, read on the forward strand.
CGTTCTCTTTTGCCCCTGCCTAGGGTAATTCCTCTTATTAAGGATGGATTGGTGTTGAGTGTGTGTGTTTGTATGTGTGTTAGACTGTAGGTCCGGGTATTGCAGCAGGAGAGTCAAGGGGAGATGAGGGAATCAGAAGAAGGCTGGTAATGTTTAAGACGTCTGTTTGGCCAGGGAAGGCAGGGAGGCCCTCTGGGGTCACCCTCTGCCGCTTTACAAATTGAGGGCTATGCCGGCAGGCGCCAGGGCAGAGCCGAATGAGCGAGCCTACTGACCTGTGACCCTGGCCCGGCCCTTTTGCAAGAGCCCCTGTAACCTGGGAGAGGGGACCACTGACCTCTGGGGGTCACATTCCTCTTCTTCCTCCTCCAAGGCTGCAGGGGATTCCTGGGTCTCCCAGCATCCATCCTGCACAAATTAGATTTAACACAGACCATTCCAAAAATAAACAAGTGGTTTATGCTTGTATTTGTTCTGAAGACCATCGTGCTGAATAAACTGATGTGCTGATGGACTGAAGGCTGTGGCTTTTGTGACAGGAGAGAGGAAAAGGAAAAATTGTTTAGATTGTGTTTTGTTTAAAATCTTCAGAACTTCATAAGAACTTGTGTATATTTATTAATTATTGAAGTCTCAAAATAGAGTGTAAGAATGCAAGTATGATTTCCCCCTGATCAGTAAAGGACTTTCATGGAACCATATATTTTGGGGCTTAGCAATGTCAACGTGTGCTGTCAAAATTTAGAAACATTCAAAAAAAACAACACTAATATTTCTCAAATTCCATCATTTTTTAAATCATGCCCACTACTATTGTGATCTTGTATATCTTTATAATGAGCTACCAAACTGCTATGCATGAAGTAATTCCTGGTTCATCTGCCTCTCTTCATCTTGCCATTCTACGTCTTTATGTACACAGTGTGTATTCAAGCCTCAGATTTTTTCATGCAAAGTGTGTTCTCTGTCTGTATTGTAACATTTCCTAAGATTTCATATCATGTTGGTAAATCCTGACTCCATGGCCTTTGTAAAAGCAGATCAGTGCCGCTTTCTACCAGCCTACTGAAAGGCCCTCCGGTGGGTGTCACCAGGCTCCTGCATCTGTGGGGCAATCCAAACTCTACTCTCTGGCCACTGCTGTTTAATAGTAATTGCTTCAGGAAGTGTGATCACCATGGTTCAAAGAGACCCTAATTCTATGAGAAAGCAAAAAAAAGAGTGTATGATGAGCAGTTGGCGAAAGATCACAAAGAAAAAGTGAGAGAAATAAACAGTGTCTAAGAGGCAAAGACAAAGCAAAAAATGAATTGGAAGATACAGTTTGTGATTGAAAACATTTGGGACTCTGAAGGATTGTCACAGTCCATTAAGAACAGAAACATTCATATTGTTGTCAGAGGAAATCAGTGTGCAGTGCAACGGGAGGAATTAAAATTCCAGATGGCTTTCAAATGTAAATGAGTGCTGCTTCTATCACAGGCTTGACTTTGTAGTGAGTCAACCTCCATCACAGAACTGCATGAATCAGTCTAGCTGGTATTATTAATTAGCAATGTGACCAGCAAAGGGTCTTTAAGTGCTGCTCTGGATTGTCAGAGTATATGTAAGCTAAATAAAAGTACAGTAAATGTAAAGAATTCATTGGTAACAGGCTAAACTAAATGTGTGTGTGTGTGTGTGTGTGTGTGTGTGTGCATGTGGTTGTGCCCAGCTGAGTCACACTGCTCATGACACCTATGAGATGAAGAGGCCAAGGGGTGCTGAGAATTTTCTCCACAGGTTTCCAAGCATGTCCACATGCATGGTTGAACCTCTACACTGGAAACACATCCTGCCCATCACGTCACCCTCTGGCTAGAGTTCTCCTGGGCCGCAATGTTTCCCATGGTTGACACCAACGTAGACAGCGGGAGGTGTTGGACCACAGCCCTCGGCTGGCATTCTTCATGGTTCTACCCAGACCCTGCAAATGATCCCTGACATTCATCTTTGGATGTGTATGTGTGTCAGGCATCTGTGTGAATTGTATACATGCATGTTTCTGCATGCAGAGCGTGCGAAGACAAATCTCTCGCCAGTAAGGCTCCCACAAGAGGCCCCCACCAAAAGGCCTGGTGACATATACAGAATAGCAGGAAGAGGGGACATCCGAGGGAGGCTGCTAGGAATTCTGCCATTATATGTGACTTTGGATGCTCCTGCTCTCCCACATGTCACAGAAAGCAGTGGAAAATAATCTGTTCTCATTGCTCAAGTGATACGGATATCGTGTGTGTGTGTGTGTGTGTGTGTGTGTGTGTGTGTGTGTGTGTGTGTGAAAACATTTAATAATCCGGTGATATGAATGGTTGTGTGCACATTTTGGTGAACTTGATTTGCATCTTACCAGGATACTTAACTATTCTGCAGGGTGAGGGAAGATGCATCGAGGGGCTAAAACAGAGTGTGTGGGAGACTGACAATAATGAAAAAAATGAAGACTACACCAAGATACCTTGTTTCTTGAACTGTGAGTGGCCTGCTGGTAGGTAGACCATAACAGTCTGCTCTGCTCCATATCTGTTTAGTACCCCCTCAGCACCTTGGTGAGGTTAGTCACATCAAAGCTGCACCTACTTACGTTCAAAACACACATATATGTGCAAACACTGTACACGTTTCTGAACTGTAAATGATGAAGCCACATGCAGAGCTAGTAAACACTTTTTATGATGAGGTTCTTGTAACTAAGGAAAAACACCTACAATACTTTACCTACATTTTAGGTGTGTAGTCAGTGAAGCCTCCATTTGGGCCTGCAATTACTCGCGTTGCCTGTTTTAGGTAGAGAGGTGCACATACGTTGGAACTGTGTTAGTGATGATGGTGTTGATGGTGGTCAAGTCCAGATGTGGGCCCTGTAGTGCTCTAGTCATGTAGACTAAACCTGTGGAGAGCTCCAGACCTCCATAGGCTCAGCCCTACATTGGAGGGCTGGGTCCCACATGTGCACCTTCCAGCCTTACACACTCCATTTGCAACAAAAACTTGTCAATTGGGCTGTTGATCCACAGCATGAGATCCTCTGACTATTATCATTTTCTGTTTAGGTATAGTGAGCTCATTTACATTACGAAAGTGTCGGAAATAGTTAACAAAAAGCCAAAAATGGATGTAATAGGCAAACAGCGGTCAGATAAAACATAATAAATAATTAACAATAATAAAAGAATTTAGCAATTTCAATTCATGTTGGTGAACAAGAAGTGAAGCTGCAGGTGTAAAAGCAATGAAGAGGACTGAACAGAATTTCATTTTTGTCAATCAAACACAGGAAATTTAAGTCAAATGCACATGTTTTCTGCAATTTTCTGGTTTTCTGGTTTACTTTTCCCATGATGACAAATATCATCTTACATTTTATTTCTAAACCACTTCCTGCTGAGTGTTATGGGGAATTTCCAACCTAATGAAAAATAAATTTCTGAAATGCCATTTAAATTATGATCACCAAAATGTGCTTTGGGGGATTTGCCTCTTTGTCTATGCGAGCCTTGTGCGCTACATTATAAAAGTATGCATTCACTTGTTTATTGTATTTATTTATTTAATTTTTGCATCCGATGTATAGACACACATAGGCCTGGTTTTGGTTCATCAAACAAGCTTTATTTTCACTCCCGAAAACATGAGTTTGTATATTGATATTTATGTCCACTGCACCACAAAAAGAAAGACAACTGAAGAAAAGTTTTATCACAAATGATCCATTACGCACAACTCTGGCCATCTGTATTAATCCGACGTATAACAATAAAATAGGCTTTTAAATGCACATTTCTTGGTAATGTGGTAAGAATATCTGGAATACCGTCCAAACAAATCCTGTAAACAATGTTCCAACATTTTGTCTCATTTTTTTTCTCATTCAGATTAACACAGCTTCTATTAAACTGTGTATGCGTGGTCCGAATTATGTGTTAGGCGCAAACTTTTTCCCCCACACGTTCTGTGTTCATACCAGTTTATGCGTGATGAAAGGCATATGTATGTTTTTATTGCATATGCATCATTTATACATCTGGGCCCAGGTTTTTTCTGTAAATCAGACAAAAAGCCAAATATTAGTGTGTATGTTAAATCTGCCTAACAGGATTAGGATGTATGGAGATTACAGAAAAGCAGTTCAAAACTGTAAATGTTAAATCTTTTTTACTGTAGATGTGGATTTGTCAAACACCAGTTGGCATGGCTTCGAAAGTGTCTTAAATTGTCCTAAGATGTGTGTTACAGCAGAATCAGGGGCTATCATGCCTCTGGACTTAAACGTTTCCTTCCTGTTAACAATTTGTTCCTATCGCCAACTTCCTGCTCAGCCTCTGCCTTCATGCAACCCTAACAGAGATACATGATATCATATCTTAGTTATGACTCTGCAATTTAGATTATTATGCTACACAAGAAAGTTCTGTCTCGAGGGGGACAATCCCTTGTTAAATATCAGCTCGAGGTCAGAAACTCCTCTAAACTGATGTGTGCTGTAAAATACACGTCTGGTCAAGATGTAATGGAAAGTGATCTTATTGCAGCTTCTAGTCAGCACATTGCCAAAGAGTCAGAGATGAGGATGGGGCACAGAAATCCCCTCTAGTGTAAATACACCTCTCTACTATGCCATTGTAGTGCCTATGTTCTCAAACACACACAGTGTGGTAAAAGTCCTTCCTGTTACTTCCCCATCCTTCCCCCGTTGTACCCTAACACCACTGTCTGTCCTTCTTTCCTGTCCTTGGCTTTTGGTTGTTTTGGACACAGTCAGTGATACAGGAGGCATTTATGTCCTTGGCAGGTGTTCAGACTCGGGGTTCTGTCTGCAGTGGGAGAAAGCCTGTGTTGTATTTATGCCCTTCGCCCTCTGGTATTATTGGCTTGTGTTCAAGTGTAGCTGCCTTTACAGGTGAAAAGCAGCCCATGGATTTCAGAGAGGTCTCTCGGTCAAGCAGGTAGAGTGTCGTCCTTTTCTCTGATCTAGGTTGCACCGAGTAGAATTGTGTTTCTTTAGTAGCCTCTGAAGTATTTACATAACTGATTGTGTTTGTGTGTGAGAGAGAATGCGAGAGAAAAGGTGGGAGAAAAGGAGCAGAGGGTGACATGTTCTCCGAACTGACATGGAAAAAATGTAGCTGCTCGATAACCCCCACCCTGCATCTCTCCTGTGCTTCTCTCCCTCATCGTAGAGTATTTGCATTTCATACCAGAGATATGGGGAGCAAGACTGGAATGCACAAAGTTCTATTTTCTGAGTGAAAAGCGTTGTAATACTTTTGACACTAATCACAGAGTTCACATATTGGTTTGATTTGTGCAGATCAGGCACTAATGGCCAAACACTCTCAGGTTTAATCAATGTGTGAGTAGATGGGGTAGATCTGAGGTCTCACAACCACATAGGTCACCAAGTGTGTGTGTGTGTGTTTGCCTGTTTGCTAGTAGAAATGAGGGGACACACTGAAAGTAACTAGTTGATTCTAGTTTTTTACCTCCCTTGCTGTGTGCTTGAGCTTTCTGTGAGACGGGACGCAGAAAAGGAGCTGCAAACGGGAGGTAGATAAGACCTGCTGTCTGATGGAGGAACAGCTGGATGTACAGAGTCCTAATGGAGTGAGAAGGAAGAGGCTCCAGCTGGCTCTGCGGGAGAAGCTAGACCACTACAGTACCTCCCATAAAGTAAGGTCATAGGTTCAGTACACGTTTCTCTGTAGAACACAGTAAAATAACACCCACACGAAACATGAAACAGCAACATACAGCACAATTTTACGTGAAGTTTCCTTTTAATTGTTCAATTGTTTCTTCTATTCTTTTAAAAAATTATATGATTGCATAAAATAGTTCTTAACTTAACTTTATCTCCACCTGCTTTCATGTTAATGATTATTAGTTCACTGGTTGAATACACGTTATGGCTTTTCTAAAGGAAGAATTCTTCCAATGCTCCCAAGTCCTTTTGATTTTACACAACATATATTTTTATGACAATACTTATGCACACTAACTTTGAAGGCATAACTTGTACTAACTGATCTTATTTCAGCCTTCATCATTCTGTCCTCCTCAAGCAAAACCAGATCCTGTCCTGAAAACCAAGATCTGGTCTGTTGTGGTTGAGGCTTGGACACTGTGGTTGCCAGATTGTGGGTATATTACACCGGAGGGAAAGCAAACATTTCAGGGAATGTCATATGGTAAGTCTGACGGAAAATATACAGCATGGCCATACAGATCAACTTGACAGGGAGGAAATAGAAGCACCTATTTATAGCCCTGAAATGTTACACAGTTGTCATCTGACTAATAGCAGTATTTCTAAAACACAGCAGAACTTTCCATAAAATTAATATGAATCATCATTTTGTCAAATCTAAGCCTGAACATAATATTTGTCTAAAGCAAACACGCTGCAAAATGACTGCAGCCTGGATACTCGATATAAGAATGGAAATACAAAGTCTAGCTTTTGATAAAAATGTTAAGTATTGCAGATATGAGAGGAAGGCCAGATTGTGGAGGCCTAAATGAAATAGGCAGCAGGCCTGCTGTGTGGCCTGGCCGCACTGAGGGAGTTTAAACAGATAATACATCTTTCTCTTCTGACTGATGAGCACATACACGTATACACACACACTTACACACAACGTTCTCGTGGCATGCTGACTCTGTTTACATCAGCCCAGACACTGGGTAATAAAGCATGGTCGTTGTCAGCGCCCAAGCCAGCCATGTACTTCTGTTTGCCCGATAAACACAGACACAGCCTGGGATGCTGGACCAAGGGCCCCCTCCACTGGAGAGCCTGGAGAGACTTGGCTGATGGGCTCGTATGTGACAGCATGTGTTTACTTATTTCAGAGCTGACTGTATCTTAAGTGACAGTGAAGATGATCCATTAGGGCCAGGTCCAGGTCCCAGTGAGACAAATACTGGGATGGCCAAGTGCCGCAAGACCTATTTAAATGGTGAGCAAATCATTTTGTAGTAAAATGTGTGTGTGTTTGTGTGCGTGCCTTTAAGTCTGAGTAAAAGTGTGCTCAATGTACCACCTCCGTGTACAGATGAGAGCAGTGTTTGTTGATTCAGAAAAGGTAGTTTACTGTGACCAGGTTGTAATTCTGTGACAAATTACTTATACAGTCATGATCAATTATCATCAGCAGGATATCAGACTATTTTTTAATTTATGTTTAGTTTTATTTTGTATTTTTAGGCCTTAAAGTTGGAGCTCCTGCATCATTGTGGGGACTAGTATATTCAAAATCTCTGTGTAGCCTCAGGAATGATGCAAGAAAACATCGGACCTGGTGCAGAGTGCTATTTTAGATTGAATTGTTAATTCTGCCTCGATTTCTCCTTGTATCAGAGCACCTTGTTTTTTTTACATAAATAATTACAAATTAATAGTTGCACACTCAGGCTGCGTGAGGGCAGGGGGCGGAAAAAACAAAGAGCACTTGGTATCATCAAAAAACAACGATACAACGCTGATTCCAAAGGCTACTTTCACTTTAGTGTGTCCTTTGACGGCATCTTATAGCTTTGGTTCTACTGTGGGCCAACTTACAGGGCAGTTCATTGCATTTGGGTGCAGGAAGCCCCCACCCCCTACACTGAGTACTGCTATTATTCTCAATATTGACAATCCACTGTTCATTGTGAGCTTGCTCAACTTACGCTCACTCACCAGGGTCAAGGACATACATTGATGTCAGGAACCTGTGGCTGATTAGGCCCCTTCTTCACAGAAAATGGCCTGTCAGGTCAGACTGTCAGGGCTGTCAGATCAGGTCAGAAAATGAACTGAATAACTGAATAATAAGGTGGTAACTGGTAAAAAAAAAAAAAAAAAAAAAAAGGTCTTTATGTCGCTTGTTGGATTTATTCTCTCACTTTCATTTTTGTCTCACTTAGAGAAAATGCAGTAATGGATGTTTTCGCGTGGGTGCAATGTGTATTACATCAGCAAATGTGTGTGGTGCTTGCATGTACGAGACAGTTTATGTGCACGTGCACACGGTCTTATGTGTGCAGTCGTTTTCCAGCCATGTTTATGTTAAGCTGTGATTAACACCGTCCAGGTGCTCTTGTTGGCAGAGCCGTCCGGTCGCTGTTTTAGACACTCAAACATTTTCCCCCTGGCTGGGTCCAGTCATCCATATTTACAGAGCTGGAAGAGCCAACACGCTGAACTGCTGACCACCATTTATTCTGGGGCTGTCTCATAAAAGGTGCTTCTCCATGGAAAGACACAGCGCATGCGTGAGTGCAAAGGAGATGTGGGCTGGGTGAGGATGAATTCCACAGTGACAGTGAAATAAGTTAGCAGTCAAGGATAGAGGGTGGAGGTGGAGGAAAGAAGGCAGGGAGGGGAGGGGGAAGGGAGCAAAGGGGTGGGATGGAAAGACAAAGGTGTGATGACCTGCTTTAGTAAGATTGAGGATGCCAGCATTCAGACGGTTTTCAGACAGTGCTGAGCTTTTCATTAACCCTATCTCCTGGTCTAGACAGGAAGGCCAGGCCCAGGTCTCACACAACCACTGCCCTGTGAAGGGAGATGCTCAAAGGCTGGATGTGTGTTTACCAGCTCCCCAGAGGCGCAGGAGGTTGTTTATATTGTGTACAGCACTGTGTGGATCCACATTCTGTTTTGTTAAATGACCAGTGTGGATTTCAGATGCACAGGACATCTGCCTGTGTCCACACTGCATCCTGAACTGAGTGAATCCATAACCAAGAAAATGTCAGGATGTGAGGAGAAACAGGGAGGCAGGAGGAGGTCAGGAGGAGGTCATTGTACAAAACACAGCAGAAAGGTGGAACTGAGAAAATAAACTTTTAATTGCAAATCATTTGTGAACTTAAAGATGCTGGAAAGAGATAAACAGGGTGGGATAGGGATCAGTGAATATGTCTTTGAGGGAAAAATCATGGAAGAAACCTTTTAACATAAAAAGAAAATACTCGAAAAACATTATGTAGCTATTGGCGCTGCTAAGAACAGTGGTGTAATCACTGACATTTAACACATTTATCATGTCTCACTCCTACTCGGTTCCTGTTTACTGCAAGTTTGCACCTGTCTTTTAGACATTGTGCTGAAAAAAAATTCAATTCAATTCAATTTTTAGAAAAATCTCTAGTTGAATTTCTTATTATTATGAGAAATTTTATAATTATTCTTATAATTAATGGAGGAAACAAGAATTCTTGTCAGGTTAAGTAAAAAGAACAGATCTACTGCAACAAAAATGTCTCTATATATAATCATAACTCTGCATTAGTTTAAGAAAAACTCATTCCCACAGTGTGGCTCTAAATGTAGTGGGCCTGAAGTAGTGAAACAAGTGGCAGAGACTCCCTACTTATAAAAATAAATATGTGAACCAGATGTAGGTTATTAGCGGTGTGTGCTTTATTGTTTAATTGGTGGGTAGGAAGATTGGATCACATTTTACATGGATTTGATGTATTCTAAAAGATGAGTCGTCCTCTCATACACAGCTGCAGTCAGTGAGGAAATCAAAATGTGGGTTGACATGATAAATATGATCTTAAAGTGTTGATTTATCTTGAAACAGAATTCAGCCACTCAAACCAGATGCTGCAAGTGTGGATGTTATTTTTAAGCCACATCCAATCCTCAGTAAAAACAAATTGTCAGTGCTTTTCTAATTAATTTTTTTCCCCAGAATTTTAGCAATTTCACTTTTATATTTGTTTCCTTTTGTTAATTTTCTCCCACATTTTGAGGAAAATGTGCAGTTCCCCACCCTGAGACACACAATCCCATCCACTGCCCAAAAGCTCCAGCAGTACAACCTGTTTACAGCACTCCCATAACCCCGCTGCCCTGACAGTGAGGGAAGAGTGCACGCTTTTGATTAAACTACCACAGCCATGTGTTTACTTCTACTTAAGTGGAGGTCACTAGCATTTTTTCTTTCACTCCCCCCCTCCCCCCAATAAATCTTTTTCTGGCCGGGGGAGAAGAAGCTTGGAGAGAGGAGAGAGAGAGAGAGAGACCCGTGCTCGGTGGTCCTCCATAGCGAGTGCAAGAGAAAGCAGGAGCTAGAAAAATAAACTCTCCCTTCTGGCACTGAGGGTGGGCGATGCCACTCTGCGACAGGGGACGGCGGGTTCTGTTGAGTGTTACTGAACTGTCACTGCCCCCGCCTCCGTCCCCTACGAGCACCCCCATCACTCCCCATCAGTGTCCCTCTGGTGTGGCCTGGACAAGCGGGACAAGGGGAGGGGTGAGAGCCAGAAGCATTCCCTGCATTGCCAGCCAGCCGTGAGGCGGCAGGTACAAGCACAAACACAAGTTCAGCCACACACACACACACACACACACACACACACACACACCCACAAACACACACACACGCAAAGGTGCGCATGCTCACACTGCAACAATAGTGTGCAGGCCACCAGGGCACACGTCACTGCTGTCAGATTGAACAAGACACAGAACTAATCTAAACCAGCTCCAGGCTTCACTTGAAACACACACGTAGAGAGACACTAACACTCACACACACGCACAAGCAATCACACACACAGGTACACTCTGCTAGAAAGGATTTGTATCCTTCGCAAATACACAGACTGCTATGTGATATATTTGTGTGTGTTTGTATGTGCTTTATGTGTCGTGTGTGTGTGTGTGTGTGTGTGAGAGAGAGAGAGAGAGAGAGAGAGAGAGAGACCAGCTGCTTAATGTTTAACTGGAGCAGCTCTTAGTGGACTTGGCGTGCCCTGACAAAATCCATTTTGTGATGGAGCTGTGATTACAACGATAGGCCTGGAATTATGATGTTGGCTCCTCTAGGCCCCGGGTCGTTCACAGCTGTAGAGTGCACCATCCTGCGTGCATTCATCCTCTCTCGCTCGTTGTCTTTCTTTCTCACCTCATTAAAGTGAGGGGTAATTTACTGTAATAGTTTGCTAATTCCACTGCCTGGAAAAAAAACAGTAGGTTGAACACATACCAGACTCTGTAGCCAAATGACTGGTGTCCATATGTGTCAAGTGATTGTCCAGAAGGCACGGGGGCGTGGAGCTGCCACATAGATTATATTAGAAGTATGTCACGATTAGGTTCCCCTAAAGATTTAATAGATATATAAAATCATCTGATGCATGACATACAGTACCTACGTATACATTGTTTGGTGAAGCCTCATCTTATTAGCAGTGATCAGTGAGCTGAAGTTGACCTTCTGAACTAATCTCAAACAGAACACGAACCAAATGTGCATTAGCTCAAAGCTCCCCTAGCAAACATTTGGACTCATTGGAGATACTCCAAGAAATCAAACCCCATCGTGCAGAGATGCTGAGATACATTTTTCCATTCCTCCTTACTCATCCAATTCAGATCTAATCTCTTCACTCTTCTCTCACAGTTCAAAATGGTGAATGCACGATGGCGGCACATACTCACACTCACACTTTATCTTTCCCTTTCTTTTACACACACATGCACACACACACATACGATTGAGATGTACTGGTTTGAAGCTGCAAAGGACCTGAAGAATGCTAGTTTATATAGCTGTGGTTCCCCTAACCATGCTGCTACTCTAAACACTCCTGTGTGTGTGGCACTCCCATTGTGACTGTGGCTGTCCTTTTGGTACTCTTCACTTAGGATTTTCTTTTTTCACCCGGAGTATTTGTGTCCCTGTGTGAATCAGTGGTGGAGTGGTGAGGTGGAGAGCCAGATAGTTGTATTACCATGTCTTCGGGCGGGACTGGAGCGTTGGTTATCAGGACTTAGTCTACACATGTATACACAGACCTAATAAAATACAAACACACACACACATACACACTCCTTGTCCTGGGTGTTCCACAGTACATCCCTCTCTGCTCTTGCTTCAGCCTTCTCCTGCACGCTAAATGTTATCCTTTGGGCTCCTAATTGCCTGTAATTTGCTCGTTGAAAGAATCCCCAGCTTGTCTGGACCAGTGACGCGTGGTAACCTGAGAACCCCTGAGGGGGAGGCAAGGGGGATGAAGAGTGGAGGAAGGAGGGAGGACAGAAGAAACCAGGGGAAGTAGGCGGATTAGGATGGGAGGATGTGGAGGTGAGGAGTAAGAGATGAGGAAAGGCCTGAAATCACAGTGAGATGATACAAACATTTGCACACAACAGTTGCATACACAGGTTAATTTTGAAGTCTGTTTGAAAGTGTTCCACTGCTGCTGAGTAAAGATTCATATCAGGACACTGTTTTTTTTTTTTTCCTAATTCTTATACTATTACAATACACTATCAAAAGGCAGGTTTGACCCAAACAAGACATTTTGGTTTAGTGTACTCAGATACTCAGATACTCATTACATCAAGGTAGTGGTAAAAGTATCTGAGAAAGGCATATCTCAGCATTCAGGCACTTGAAATCAAATATACTTTGCCTGGATATATTCAAATAAAGGAAACACCATTTTACTTTTATATTATACCCCAGAGACTATGGGAGAACTTGACTTGGTGAAATTCTTGATTCTGTCTAGTTTTTTTTTTTTTTTTTAGAAATCTTCACTAAACAGCAACATGATCTAAAATACTTGCAGGTAAGCAATTAAATGTGAATGTACAAAACTAAACAGATAGTAATATTTAAGTTGTTGAATGAATACTACTGTAAATGAAGAATACAGCTTTTTTAATCCTGTGAATGTTCACAATGATAAAGTGATAATGATAAATACTAAATCAACTCCTTTAATAGTATTATTAAATAATAATCCCTATAATAAAACTAAAATATGCATAAAGAGGACTTTTTATTTTTCCTGACAGGGGCACATTGATGTCTTCTCTTTCCAGTCACACTCATCAAACACACATTCACTCACTTACTCACACACAAACTTTTCTGATCAGAGCGCAGTGTGGTCTCATGGACAGGATGTAAGGTCTTGATTGTTTGCTTTAATTTCCTGTGGTGAGGGATGATGTGCGCCCACCCGCCTGCCAACCAGTCAGCCAGCCAGCGACTGCCACTCTCCTGCCTTTTTCAGCCAGTTCAACATGCTTTATTCTGAATGTACCACAGAAGGCACTGGGAAAACCAGACAGACATGTTCCCCAACTGCTCATCCACAGGAGAGGATTCGTCACCAAACACAATCCAAGAAGGTCCTGGAAGGCAGGCTGACCCCAGCACAGCGGCTCCCCCCACCTTAACATCACTCCGTGCTGCTGTGGACAAGGTAAACTGCAGGGCCAGGCTCCATTTGAGCGTACAGTTGATTGCTCTAAGATTACACTGCTCCCTGTCAGCTGGAGTCAACGTCCTCATGTTTGACAGTTGGAATCACAAGCAAATTGTGTCATTTCCTACTTGTTGTAGCTCTCTGTATGTATGTGTGCATGCCTGCATGTGTGTGGCTGTCTGATCTCTTTAGTCTTCCAACAGTTTGCAGGCTGCTATATGACCTGTGTATTTAAGTTTACTAGACTGTTCTACTTTTCAAGGAATCCTAGTCCTACCTCCCCTCTCCTTGCAATCTAGTGAGTCATTGCATGTGTATTGGTGAGCATGTTGCTTAGCTCAGCTTTTGATTTCCTTTCTGCCATTGTCATGTCATTTTTGTCTAAATGTCACTGCAGTCATCTCATGTTGTTTTGTGGCCATTGCCAGTGGCATGTTAGCCCATTCTGGAGTAGAGTTGGTTTACAGTTTACATATACTTGTTTGCCTCTCCTCTATGCTCCTCCTAACAGAGACCACCCAGGAGAGCGATGGAGCAGGACTGCTCTCCCTCTCCAGAGCTTTTTCAATCTCTCAGGATTTGCGTCTCTGAATCTCTCCCTTCCCTTATTTTTGGAAACGGTGACGTGGCATTTCGCGAAAGTTAATAAACTTTTTTTGTGTGAATGTTAATTCGGCATTTCCATGGCTATCGTGCACATTACAGAATGCAATACGTTTTCACAAACAAAGCCTAGTTCCAAAACACAAAGAAGTCAGGAGGACTGATATCCTAACCACAACAATCCCGTAAACATATATATTAACAGAAAACACTAGAGCTAATGATAGAGCTTTCCTCATATGTATTCTTTTATTCTTTCATCTGACAGGGACGTGTCTGACGAATAATAGTCCATCAAATAATTCTACATAACATTCTAATAATTCTACATTTTGCATTCCTTGAGAAAATGATGCTGGGGAGCATTGTATATAGATTTCCTCAAGGTTTGTAAAGTGAATTGTGTACACTGTAGAGTATGGTTCTGAAAGGGTGCCAGGTGGATAAGTGGGTAGAGCATCGGATTGGGATGCAGAAGGCTGCGGGATCGAATCCCTACCCCACCAGGTGTGGGCCCACCCAGCCACCAAGGGCCACCCTGGTGCTGGTCCCAAGCCCGGATAAAATGTAAGGGTTAAACACTCATGCCAAATCAACGTGCGGAACATGTTCCACTGTGGAGACCCTTGAATGGACAAGCCGAAAACCGTTAGTCTTTTTTATATATAGTACGAAAAAGCTGTACAGTATGAGACAAAATGTATAAACACTAAGCCTTAGAAGAACCTTGCTGAAATTCTGTACTTATGTATAATTTTAAAGTACTTGGAAAATGTTAGAGTATTGTCAGTTTAGAATAATTCTCCCTTTACTCCACTACAATAGATAGAGAAATGTTGTTCTTCTACTTCACTATATTAATTTACAGTTTTAGTTAAAGTTTGCCTTTTTCACATGTAGATTCTTAGAAAGAAAATATAATCCACTAATAAGTGATGATATCTTTTGAATTAACCACATGGCACTAGGCTACAATAAGTGGTTAAAATTACCTCCAGGTTCACGAGCTGCTGTTTTTGTGGCTAGGAAGTAAAAACCTTTGACCCTTGTTTTTTATTTGTTAATGAGGCTGTTAGAAATGCTCTTTACCATGTTCACCATTAAGAGCTTGATGACTTGCACATTTATTTTGTGCTCATTTTTAGAACATGTATTAGACTTGAGTAAAGAATTTAAAGTGGTAATTTTAGGCTACTACTTGCATAGTATTGAGTTACCACATTCACAATTGCATGTAGATGATCACTTGAAAACTATGAAACTTCAACTGATTCCACATTTTTGAATGAATGGATTTTCAACTTTTCTTGGTCACATGTAATAATAAAATCAACATCTGTGCATGTTTATTCTCAGTCTCATCCTATAAATTTATATGATATGTTTATTTATTGGTCCTTTTGGCCTTATCCTGTGAGTTCAGCGTCATCACAGTGGATCATTTGTCTGCATGTTGATTGCATTTTGGCACAATTTATTTAATGATTTTTCAAAAAATGTTTTATATATGTATGTTTTATATATATAAATGTTATATATGTGTATATATATATATATATATATATATATATATATATATATATATATATATATATATATATATATATATATATATATATATATATATATATATCCTATTATAGTACATGACTTTATATGATCCCTCTATTTTTACACACAAGTTGTTGTGCTCTCATGTGCGCTTACTCTCTCCTGCTCACCCTGTCCCTCACTCTCTCTCCTGTGAGAGTGGTGTCTTCTGGCTGAAGGATGAACCCTGTCCTGTTCTGTCCTCTCTGGTCTTAACACACAAACCTACTGTTTACACACTGGGGTCATGGACTCTGTAGTCGCAGATACCATTCATATCTCTCTGTCATGTCCTTTTCCTGGGGGACAGACCATAATAGCCCATCTCTGCTCTGCCATGGTTAACACCATACATGGCACAAAAAGAAAGATAGAAAACTTGAATAATGTGGGTATGTAGTTGGTTCTGTGATTGGATGCTGCTCGGAGGCAGATTTCTCTCAGCAAATGATATGTTTTAACAAATCGGAAAGTGGATAAAATGCACAAGTTTCTATTGACTTTGGTATGATTGAAAAAATCTTGTCTTATACAGTGTAGGCAATTTATTGAGTGCATCACATGAGACTGTGTGTAAACAAACACTCGAGATGCTGCACCTAACACACGCCCAGACACATGGTCTTAATCTTAAATTAGCTTTACAGGCGAATGTTACAGCTCAGAGCTGAGGAGAGGCCAGAACTGCTGTGTGGCCAGTGCCAGTGGAAACAAAGAGATGTTGTGTTTGGACTGGCTGCGATAGGGCCTGACTGTGATAGGTCTGGATGGGTGAGTGGAAGCACAGGCGACCTAATTGGACACCGTCAGAAACAACACACGATTGGACTGCTGGCTCCTTGTGATGTCAGGTTGGCCCGGCCAGTGCTGTTTCATCTAAAACTAATGCCTGCAAAATACATATGCAACCAATGTTCCCTCTCAGCCACAGCAAATCAGATGTTGTAGTTGATCTTTAACTTCTCAAAATGTAACCTGTTAAATTAGCTAGCATTTAAATGTGACAGGATACTAACTTATAATATTGTTAGCTTTGACTTTTGTTTTTTTCAACTACCCATATGCATGTTTGTGCCAAAAGTCAGTATTTGAAATCTGTGTTTTTTCAAAAAAGGTAATTGTTGTGGTTGTATTGTATATACGCCTTTTCAACATATGTGCTGTTTTGAATACAATAAAAATTAGAATCAAAAGATCAATGGCTTCTGGCCTGTCCCTTCACAGTGGTTGCCACAGTGGAACGAGTTTTTGCACCAGATGCCCTTCCTGCCTCAACCCTCGCATTTTCTTTTTTCAAGCTTGCATATGGTGGGGTGCATTCTAACCCAATGCTCTACCACTGAGCCACCAGGCCCCCTAAGTATTAATAATACTACTAATAATAGCATTTTATACAGCATTTTTCACAGATATACTAAGACATTGTAAGTGACAAATAATGTTTATCACCTTCAAGAGAGAAAATTCCTCTTGACTAAACTCTTGGCAAACGAATGATCAGCATTAGTCTTGGTAACTAATGTAGAGGAAGAATGAAGAGGAAGAGTAGAACAGAGAGAGGAGAGATGAGAGGGCTGGCTAAAAGCTCTCTGACTGTTAACACGTCGCAGCCCATCTAATCAGCCTCCCAGGACAAAAGAGGGGTACAGAGGAGCTCCCTAATTGCTCATTTGTTCTGTATCTTAAACTATTCAGCAGCACTAACTGGCCCCAGTCTAAGCCCCCAAGCTTTCCCATGCTCCGACTAACTGCATGCACACACGCACATGCCCACGCAGTAGATGTTTACTTGTAATCATGGCATTTAGTTACAATAATTTATGTTCTCGTGTACATGACATGGAAAATACAAATCACTGCAGACCAGAGACCTTGGAGCTAAGTTAACTTTTGCTTTGTGGGTTAGTTAGAGTTACAGAAATGTATTTGGCACACTCTGCTACACAGAGCAGTTTGTAATAAGTGAGTAGGTAGGGAATCTCACTTGACCTTCTTTATAAAAAGTGTAAACTAACAATCTAACCACCAGACCAGTGTTACAGTCAGTAACTGCAATGAGTGAAGGTTGAATGAACTTGATTTAGCTGAACTGAGGAAGAACTAATGCAGCCACTGGTCAGAAAAAGACAACTGTCACACAG
The DNA here is from genome assembly GCF_033026475.1 of Channa argus. NCBI lineage: Eukaryota > Metazoa > Chordata > Actinopteri > Anabantiformes > Channidae > Channa > Channa argus. The sequence goes on from NC_090198.1 coordinate 24,856,682, forward strand.
GTACTTTTAATCTAATCTCAAACCACTGTTTAACATGTTTAGATAATACTAACATGTTCACATCGTGTTTCACAATTTTTGCTCTGTGTTGATTGATAAAACAGAATATTGAAGTGATGAATTTTACAGAACAATAATGAACAAACCAAAATAAAACACAAACATGCTCCTTTTAAAATGCACAAACACTAAGCTAATGCCTGAAATCGAGGCTCAGTAATTGTTATAATTTGTCATTCATCCCTTAAACATTTTCTATTAAACACACTTGGATCACTAGTTCCTGTAAGCTGTTTCTTTAAAATAACTATTCACAGTTACCTTAGTATGTAAACCATGGTCATTTATTCAACTGTCATACAATTTGGACACACACACACACACACCGAAAAATGGGCACACACGGGCACACACACACACAGGCCTGGTCTGGACCTGCAATCACTGGGTCACAGGGTTAACACAAGTCAATTACCAAAGCAGTTAAAGAGGAGACAGGAAACACAATATTTACTGCATGACTGCTGTGGTGATGTACCACACACAGAAATGCATCATTTCTCCCTTACAGTTTGACTTTGCCCACAGATTTCAATGGAGACAACAACTTCTATACTGCCATGTTTTATGTGCAGCCATAATTGACTTTAAGCAATAGACACCTTGATATATGGTGGCAGGTGGGTTTTATTTAGAAAATCCATGATTTTTTTGTCTAAAATACAATATTGATATTAAATATGAACATGAACTGATTGGTAGCATCAAGCAGTTCATCTAAAAAAAAAACATTATAGAGTTAATCTGCTGTGTTTGAAAGTTAGGTTCATATCACCAAATCTGTTTTTGTATGCAAGGAGACAGTGTTCATGCTAAGCTCTCATGTTTTGACAGGGTTGATAGCTATAAATGTCCAAGTATCAGATATGTTTATAGTGGGGATGTTTGGTATGACCCTGGCGTGTGGCTGTGGGACACTGCGGGGGGTCTCGCTGCTTCCTGTTTATCACATCTTCCACGTGAATGTCAAACAGTTTACCTAACAAGGTACTCTCTCTCTGTCTTCTTTTTTTCCCACACACAGGCATGCACCCACAAATACAACAAACACACATGCACCTGCACACACAAAGTATACACTCACTAAAATATACACACTTGTACACGCGTGCACTCAGAAATCCTAGGTAGAGATACCTAAAAAGTCACATAAGGCCACACAAATAAAAGCGTGTCCAGAAAATGCACACTCTCTCAAACGCACACATTCCCACACTCACACTTGTGCATATGCAAACAATGATGCGACAGGAACCATTAGTTTAACAAAAATTTACATTCTACATAATCAAGTCATCATCATCATCAAGTGTGAACTGATACCTTGATTAATTCATCTCACTCATAGGAATGTTGCATGCATGAAATGCTAATGTCAGTTCCTGTGTAACTGTAACATGAAATACAGTAAGAAATACAGAGGTCACATACAATTCATTGTTACAAAATTTCAGTAAAATTTGTTCAGCATTGTAAATGTCGAGTAACCAAAATTACTGTGTAATTATATAATTATACATGTTTTGCACAGGATCTCAGTTTCCTGGTTTGAGCCTGAATTTTGCATTTGTAACCATTCACAAAATTTTCTACTGTTAAGATAAAAAACAGGTTTAATCTTGTAACTGTAATGTTATGTATCTGTCCAGATAGACCATACAGTTTTTGTTCATCAGTTACCTGTGTGCTGTGCAAATGGATATAAATATTAACATATTTGAATTAATTAAAAAAATGTTTAGAATTTATATTTTTCAGAAAAGCAATACATACACGCACAGAGAGAGAGAGCGAGAGAGGGAGAGACAGAGAGAGAGAAAGAGAGAGAGAGAGACACAGCACATTTTTATTATGACAGATGGGTTATTCTTAGTAAGTTTACATGAGAAAGGCAGACCATGCAGGCTGTGTGTGCTGATTTTTTTCTTTAAAATGTCCCATAAAAACAGTGTCACTGAGAAGGATTTTCAGGAACAACTCTGGTCTTCCTGTCTTAGTTGCGGGGTTTTCTCCAGACTTAACTGTCTTGTAAACCATGTAAAAGCTACACAACGTAACATGAGAGCCTACATGTCAGAGTAAGGGGGGAGGAGGAAAGAGGGGGGGAGTAGGTATGCATGGGAAAGGCTGGAGGAGGTGATGGTAATTTGCAAGCACAGTTTTAGGGCTTTAGAGGATCTGCCATCTCTCTGATATCTACCATGGCTCTAAAACCCTCAGTGGGTGGCTGAATGTGTGTTTGCATGGCTCTGACAACGTGCTTTTGTCTCAACAAGCTATTGAATAAGGAAGAAATTCCCGTTTTTCTTTTATCAAAGTGTCCACAAAATTGTGTTGTTTCACTGACCTTTACATAAAAAATATATCAAGGTCACAACAAGGATAATAATATACACAAAATGTATGTGGACCAAAAAGGTTAAACTATTTTTAACTGTTGTTTAAACTGACACTTAAAATTGTTGGTTTAAAAAGTTACGACAAATTTGGTGCAAAAAAAACCATACATCTTCAAAGTCATAGAGGGTGAGCTGTGTTGGCCTTGAGTGAAGTGACCCTTTATTAGAAAATTAGTAGATATTTGCACAGTAGCAATACAACAGATAATGCTTTTCTCTATTCAGACCTTCAGGTGATGCTGGTCCAGGCCTGGGGCAGAGAGGATGTAGATGGGGGGGCAAACATTTAAAGAAATAGCACACCAAGGGATTAGGAACCAAATGGAGTCCAGTGAGATTTAGAGTCCTCAGACTGAGCCCAGTCTCAGTAATCTAACACAGAGACGGGCAGGACTTAGATCCACTTAATGGATATGGGAGGAAAATACTCAGGGAAGTATTTTAGATGCGACTTTTCCAGTCTCTGTACATTGATTGTTACTTTTCCCCTCATATATAATTTTTCCATCATGGTGAATAAATGCACTAAGGATGACTGTTCTGTTTGGACAGTGAACTGCCTGATGTGTGTGTGTGTGTACGTGTGTGTGTGTGTGTGTGTGTTTGCGTTCATATAAAAGACACAGAAAGACGGAACGAGTGAGACAGCATATAAATGTGTGTGTGCGTGCATATGTGTGTGTGTGTGTGTGTGTGTGGGTGGTCTTTAAAATGAAAGCGCACATCCATGGAGGTTCTACTCTGCGAGTGGAAGTGAACTGTTTTAGGCCACAGGAGCAGCCTGAATGAAATCACAATATGCTGGACAGAAAAAAGGAAAATAAAACCTACATAGAGAGGGAGAAACAGTGTCCTGCTGAGACATGCTGAGGGGCCGTGGATGTGTCTAGCTGCTACCCGCTACAAAGCATGTCTTTCACAAGGGGAAACATACATTGGTCGACTGTTTCGCCCAATAAAGTTTCAATAGATTTAAATAGCTGGACAGCCCAGGCCAGCCCTGAGTGGAGTGAAGCAGAAGGCATTGAGTAATAAAAGCCTGATGCTGCTGCTGCTTCTCCAACCTCTCCTCCTGAATCGACAGTCACACGAGCGAACAAAAAATGTCTCACAGAACTTTTAAAGTGGGACAGATAGTTTTAATCAAATGTAAAGGTTCGGATTACAAAAGTGAAACATTCATGGCTAAAAGCACTTGGGATGGTGAGGTTGTGGGCCTGCTAAGAAATCTGCCCTTTAGCAGCATTAGGAACAGCAGCTGTCTCCTATGACAACATGAATATACAGACGATCAGCAGCTCCAGTAGACATCAGGTTCCCACATCAGATGATTCAGTTGTAGTGCACACCGCCACATTTTGTACGTTAATGTGGAAGGATGGATCTAACATGAAATTGGCTCTTTGTATGTCACAGCCGACAACAGCAGACAAGCTCTCGTTGCCCCTGTTTCCCTATGTTTCCCCCCCATCTCTGTGTCCTCTACTCTCTCTGACAGGCTTCACTCTCTCAGTCTGTCTGTCTCTGTGGATTTCCTGTGGCCTCAGGGCTACTCTATATCAACCTCTCTCCAGGGACACAGCTTTTCTTCCAAACACACACACACACACACACACACACACAAATACACACACACTCTCACAAAATCAGCTCAGTGTCTCTGGAGCCACGCTGATAGGGATCTCCAGCCTGTTCCACCACTTCCCTCTGGGGTCCGAATGGAAGAGATGCTGCCAGTAACAGGGATGTTAATGTGTCTGTGATGTCAGTCATTCTTTGTATATGTATGTCTGCTGCATGTGTCCTTCTGAAGGTTTATCTACATTAGACGTAGATTTCTTTACATGGGGCTTGTATGCACCTCTGACAGGGTGAGAGAGAGAGATACAGAGAAAAAAAAGAAGATTTGCCCTGTGAAAAAAAAGGATACAGAGGGCAGAAGCTCTTGTAGCTGCAGGGCTTCAGCCTCTGCCAATGGTTTCCAGATGGGCTTGCCCTGCACCGCTCCAGTACATGGATGACTGTCCTCCAATAAGGACGTCCATACACATACATACACAGACTTACAAATATGCATAAACAACATGAATGCACACTTGTGCATACACACTAAAAAGCCTTAAAGCACACATGTAGAACAGACTGCAACGACAAAGAACAGATCAAATAAAGAAATTCAGGGAGACAGTAAATAAATGCAGCAACACATCTAAACATGACAGGGGCATGTTTACCATTGTACTTCTACTATTCTACAAGCTTTGGAAAACTGAGAAAAGCAATTGGAGAGTACAGTTCTCAAATATGGTTTTGCATTGTGTTGCTGAAATAAAAGTTCTCTGTGACAGATGTCCAAGTTACCCATGCTGTGTGCACTAATACACCCCAAAATTACAGATGCTGACCTTTGACCTGTGGACTGATACAAAGGTGGACGGTCACTCTCCAGCCTTGAGGACACAGTGTTCATTATTTTAAAAAATTATTTTAAATTTTTATTTTATTTACTTCACACATTTATGTCCAATCTTTGCATATAAAGTAAATTAGATAGCGTGTTGATTGATATCATGGAGCATATTATTTTACTTACCTTTTACAGATTCTGCATACCTGCATAATATGCACATTTAAATACAATAATTGAACAAATATTGCAGATAATTTTCATCACATCAGCACTTAAGTTGATCAAGGTGGAGCTAACTTGAAGTTTTTTTAATATATAGCGCTGATTAATTGTATTTATGACAATATATCTTGTTATTAGCTGATTATAATATATGTATATTCAAAATCTTAACGTGCAAAGTAGCAAATAGATTCAGGTAGATCCAAAAGAATCAGATAGATTTATTAGAAGTACATGTAAAGTTGTACCTACTTGAGTACATGTATTTAGTTACTTTCCATCCATAAGAAAATGACATGTGAAGTCAGAAATGTAGACATAGATGAAGACAGTGTGGTGTGTGGCAGACGGCTCTTCCCACGCACTGCTGTGGCTGTACAAAGAGTCAGTGTTCAGAGGCCTCCGGTGTGGCGATGCGTGTCCTGGCGGTGTGAAGCTGCCTGTAAAACCCACAGAAACAGGTACGGGTCACAGACAGCAGCATTAATGGAGGGTCAGCCTGTGCTTTCTCGCCCTGTCTGCGCCGAGAGCTTGGCTGTGAGTTTGTGTAGAGTGCAGATATGTCAGTGTGTCTATACCTCTGTATTTTTGGAAACCTCGTGGTAAGAAACAACATGTCTATTTGCACACATGGCATAGCATTCAAGAAGGACTATCAGTGAGTTTGAGCACCCAAGAAAACTCCCTCCTTCCCCCACGTCCCACCCATTTGCATTCTTATTCTACACATAATCGCACACTATTTTCTGTGGCCACATCTCACACACATCCACATCAAACATGGGGCTGGTTTTAACCCTCTCTTTCCATTGCCCTAAACAGAAGTTATCATCAACCAATGATGGATACATCTGTAAACTGAGGTTATATCATTAGAAATAGTTAACAGCCTCACCATGTTTACATTATTGATACACAGATCTTGAGGATTGTCAAACAAGCAATGTGAATAAATACGTCTCCCAGGTGGAGCTATTGATCACCAAGAGGTCTGCTCCACCAGCCAGAGCCACTACACCTCAAGATCGATTGATACCTTCATTAGCCAATTGGATTTGGCTCTAACCTCAATACAAAGTCTGTGTTTGTTATTGTGTGAAAGAAATGAGTCCAGTGGGGATAAAGCTGGCGGTACTGATAAAACTACAGGAGCGATGGTGACAGAGGGGAAAATAAAGAGAGGTAAGAGAGAGGGAAAGGGGTGCTGAAAGGAAAGAAATGTATAAAATTGCAAATGTTAAAGTGAAGGTTAAGAGTTCGCTTTAGACTGAGAGATAGAATGAAAAAGGATGACTGGCTACCCATCACATTCATTGAACACACATGCACGCAAGCGTGTGTGCCTCTGAGTGCATGTTGCCCCAGCATACATTACAGTGTATATATGTGCTGGCAGGCTGGCGTAACATCTGGTTTCCATGAGGGCCTGAGTAGGCTGAGAGCAGCCAACTACAGCACAGAAGGTATTAGAGGTAATTTACTTATTAGAGAAAAAAGACTCAATCTCAGGAGCTGTGATTGTAAATGGAGATGGGGCTTATCTGAAGGACTATCAGTATCCCTGCAGGGGAAACACAAGCAGGCGAGCAGTGGCAGTTTAACACACACACACACACACACTTGTGTATGTCACAGCCACAAACACACATTCATGCATGCATACACAAGCACACACACACACAACATGATCCAGCATTATTCTATTAGATTGTTTTTACTCGCACTTATAAATTGCATTATCTGAACCGCTAACCCTGCGTGTCAGTACAATAACAACACGGCTGATAAATGAACAGCCTTTTTTTTTTTTAAAAAGAAGTCATGACTTCACTGTTCTGTTGTAAGGGCTGACTGCAGATCTGTTAATTCCTGCAGAATGAATGTCCACTGGGACATCCATTGCAAAATAATGATACAGTAATACAGCATTCACATTACTTTGTCACAGGGGATACGTTTCTGTCAAATACACAGTTGATAATACCGTTTATGTGGATTATAATTATTTGATATATGTAAATACCACATTTCAGATGAATCGAAATCAGAGTTTATAATCAAATATTTCTTCCCACTCTGTTAGCACACTCTAGCCTCCCAAAACTATGAAGACCTTTCTCTGGCCACTTTCTCTGCCCCACACAGACTCACTAGAATAAAGCCTTTTATTCCTGTCTGCGGTGTTTCTTGGCCAAGCTGCTTCAGTTGCTGCACAATATGTGGGTCCAGGCAGGAGACCCAAATAGATACTTTGAGATTTTTTTTTTTGGTGTCGGGATGACACCAATGCATTAAAAAGCTGAAATTATTTTCCTAGCCGTTTCGAATCTGCGTCACACACGACCCAAACAGTGTGGAAATACAGCAAAGCAGAATCTGGAGTGGAGGGGTTACAGGAAGGTGGGAAGAATGTCTTACCTTGATTTATCCCAGGCAGCCCGATGATGTATTTTATTAACTCCCCATTATGAACCAGAAAACTCTTTTTTTTAAATGTTCACTGGGGAAGTTAATTCACTCAAGAGCACAAAAAGATGACTTCAGTGTTTAGGGATCTCTAAAACTGTCCAGTGTTATCTGTTTGTAAATCTGATGATGCTTGTGTGGTTAGTTAGTCATCGTCAACATACGTCTGCAGCAAGTTAGAGGCATTTTTTCCTTTCTGTTAATGCTTTACTGTTTACACACACCTGTGTAAATGTAATACCACCTGATGAAGGGACAGCTTTAGGCTCAAACTATTGTGCCGTTATAATGGGAACTGACATCAAGGCTGTAAGTTTTTCCTGCAATGTTTTTTTCTATTAACTGGCCAATAAATTGCACTGGAAGTAAAAGTGAAACAATCCTAAAAACACCCTAACCTAAGACCTAAGAGTGTACCTGCTCTCACAGTTGTGTTTTAATGATCTAAGTCTTTTCTAGACTCCCCCAGAGAAGAATCACTCTCCCAGATTCTGCCTCACATGCTAACCAGCCACCCTGACTTTTTACTAAAAATAAACCATCCAAGAAACGGCGGAGACATTAAAGCGAGCAGCATATTTGCCTGTGAACTTTGTGAATCACAATATCAAACACATGGTGCACCCGAATTGCACATATCATCACTATCCTCCAGCTCCCACATATTCATGTTGGAGATTAAGACAATAGCATGTCTGTGTTGTTCCACGTTTACATGGATTTTTGTGCATGTGTGGTCATTAGGCAACCTCGTTTGGCAAGTGATGAAAAAAGTCTGCCTTTAGTGCATGATTGCGTTACAAAGATAAGAAAAACTCCTATTGGTTATATTTTTCTACAGAACACATGTTTGAGTGTGTGTGTGTGTGTATGGGCCTCACCGTACTATCTACCACACCCTCAATTCACCCCTTGGAGATGGACTATAGCATGGTCAGCAGTGTAAGCGAGATCTGTTGTGATGTAGTGTGTTTGTGTGTTTTGGGGTGGGAGGCTGATTGTTGGATTAGGCAAGAGGGTTTTTGGCACCTAATCCATTGATTGATAGAGTAAATTGGGTGGGCCAGGGCTCACTGAAAGAAAGAGTGTGTGGGCGAAGCCTGCCCTCAACTGTCTGCCGCCTGATCAATCCCTGCTCAGTGGTGGCCAGAGGAGTTCTGCTGCTGATAAAAAACAAGGTCACACGCGTAGATACACCCACAGATTAAATTCCCCGTCTGACTTGCTCGTAAGCAAGTCAAATGTCTGTATTTGCTGGTCAAGGTTTCCGTGTGTGTTACTGTGTGTTGGTGTGAGCAAGACTGTTGAAGCCTCACTGCTGAGTTTACGAGGGGGAGCTCATTGTCTGTTCTGTGTATCTGTGTCAGGGTGACTTTACATCAGGGATCTGGTTCGTGTCTTCTTTTTTCAGTGCTCCAAAATGGTTTTCTCTTGAATTTTTCTCTCCTTGTCGTGAAAGTGTTTTTTAGAAAACTTAAAATAACAACTTTTGTTAACTTGTTCAAATCACTCTTTTTGTTCTGCACAGTGATCCCCGGAAGATTTACCTGCTCCTCTACTACAGCTTGAAAATAAAGTTGTTATTGTTACTTCAGCCTCATTTTAGGTTCTGTTTTGTTTAATATGTTTCTGATACAGTGTGACTCTCTGATAAATCCCTTGGGGAAAAAAGGAGTCATCCTTGAGGAGTCATGACACATATAGGAAATACATCTACTTTTTTAAAGAAAATGAGCTATAATTGTGAGCAAACAATAAATCCTTCAATTGTGTTGTTCACTGTTGTATTGCAATTGTTCTTTTCTGTCTGAGTAAATTTGCCTGGTTTCTTCCAGGTACTCCAGTTTCCTCCCACAGTCCAAAGACATGTATGTTAGGTTAAATGGTGACTCTAAATTGCCCATAAGTGTGAATGGTTGTCTGTCTGTATATGTCTCTCTGTCTTGGCGCTGAGTTAGACTGGCACCCCACCTCTCGGCCAATGACAGCTGGTTTAGACTCCAGCCGTCTGTCACTCTGAACAGGATAAGTAGTTAAGGATAATACATAGACGGTTGGATGTTGTAAAAGGAAATGCTTATTTTGCCTTCTAAGGAGAAATAATCTCTTTCACTTGTATTATGACTCAAGGATGACTCCTAACTCATCTATTAATGAAACAAACAAAATTGACACTATAATGAGAATCACCCTTTTGTGTTTGAGCAGTAAAATTTTCTTTTTAGTTACATTGACACTGGATACTGACCTCTGAGCAGATTAACTGGATACACAATAGATCGTGCCTGGCCTCACTCTTTAAAAATATGTGGACATAAATAGAGAAACACCTGTCAGTATATAATGGAGTTCAGGGGCCCCACAAACAGCATCTTCCAAAATACATTTGAATAAACGCTAAAACAACAAAATAAAACCAAAACTAAACACTGTCACCTCCAAAAAGGGAAGATAAACTGCAGGACCCCTGCATTTGACACAACCGGTTTCAGTTTAGTTTGTGTAATAAAATGCCAACTGAGTGTAGGCCTATAGCATTTCTGTACATTCGCTGTATGTGGCCACGGCGGCCTTTCCACGCCATCCCTTTTATCCATCCGTCTGTCCATGTCTGGGTCCAGAGAGATGCTTTAACCACCACTGTCTGTGTGGCCTCCTTTGTTGTAATGCTGGGCTGCTGTTCCCTTTCCAAAGAAACCACAGTGTGTCATAGCCACAGAAATAGATATGTGTTTACATCACCTTAAACCCAGCCCTCTGCTTGTTTTGAAAGATGTCCTGTGGTGAACAGTGTGGAAAAATGTTTCTTTTTCTTTGGGTTTGAAAAGGGATCACCAGGTATACATTTAATATTCACTATGGTTGAAATAACACCGCGAAGCTGAGTCTAATTTTAGACTTAAAACTTTACAAAATATCTTTTAAATGTCTTTAGTATACATTTAATTATTAATGTCTGAAGAAGAATTTCCTGATTTTAATTTGTGACCAGTATTTAGTTGAGCGAGTACTGATTGTGAGCCACTGCAACCTTTCAAGTCTGCTCAACTGCGGTGCTGTGGATCGGGGACTTACCTTATGGTTTATAGCGTTGTGCAGGACTCCCCCTGCAGGATACACACTGTACTGCAACTTTAAAAAACTCCGAAAAACAGAACTGTCATTGGAACAGTCAGTTTATGAAACCCCAGGAATAAACATAAACATGCAATAGCTGTGAAATTATTTTGGTGTGGGTACTGATAAAGTGATGGTTGATAAATTCTGAAAATTAGGTCACCAAGCTGAGTTGTACAGACACACTGATTCTGCACAAAAAATATAATTCCAATAAAAGAAATTGCTAAATGACAGTCTATGGCAAATGTCACACCATGTCAAATATAAATACAACAGTTTCCTTTTCTTTTGCTTATTCTTGTTTTAAAAGCATTTGTTAAAAACCACAAACAAAGTTAGTATGTTTTATTTCAATAAACATCATGTAGACAATCATCCGCTGTGGCGACCCTGAACTCACAGGAAAAGCATCACGGGATAACAACAGAAAAAATAAAAATAAAAAAATTCACCATTGCTATTACTCCTACTTTACCTAAACTAACTAGTACTGCACTCACTGATGACATGGCTCATGGTCTGGATGAGTAAACCACATTAAGTCTGAGTGTTCTCTACTGCTTGATGTGCGGCTGATAAGACAGCAGAGGTCAAATCTGAGTGGTCATCTCCTCTGCGCTCTTGGAGCTCACCATAAATCACATGATAGTGTCTGGGTGCTGTCAGGCCTGCCTGCTGCCCACCAGGGTTAAACCAACAGAGCCCTGAGAGGGGAGGTGGACAGACAGAGGGAGGCCTGCGTAAATGCTGCTTTGTCTTCTTCACTGACAGCAATAGAACTGAGCGGTAGGGAGTCAAGACACACAAGACACTCTCACTGTAGACATACGTATGCTGCAATTACTCACCATTCACACTCAGTTATAAACAAAGTTCTTTGTTCTGCAGATTGATGCGATTAAAGTTGCTTTCTCCTTGTATCCCCCCATCTTTTTGCTTCAATAACTATCTTTAGTAAAACATTTGCCAGAACATAGGTGACTTTCTTCCCAAGATTTGACTAACTATGATTCTCCATCCACTGCTCTGTTGTCGCCTTCCTCCTCACTTCTCCATCCCTTCCTTAAGAGCCAAGTGGAGGCCTTACCCAGAGCTAAAGATAGAGCTCCTTAGAGCCTTCATCTGTCATTCTGTGACAGTATTGTAATCAGGTCTAGGAGATCCTGCCTACAGGCCGGACCCGACAAGGGGTTTGAGCAGTCCAGGGTTCACTGGATCACTGCCAACCCACAGGAGGCATGTGAGTACAGCATAACCCTCATGCTCGATCCAATGTCAGAGCGTGGAGGACAAATTTATACAACGCTGGCAAGAGCTGTTGAATTACACGATTAATTGTGTTCAACTTGGAGTTAGCTGGTGCCACAAAAGAGAGGATGCTGGCTGTGTGAGGGTATCACTGTGTCAAAATGAAATGTACCAGCAGACCCATCTGGCACCAAAGGCAAATATGTAAGTTCATGAAAGAAACTGATCTGAAAGGTTTTTCCAAAAAATAAAAAAGGACAATAACCCATGTTATATTAATAAAGAAGCAGCATTTTAAATTATAACCATTCCAAAGAGACAAAATGTATTTGAATCTTGGGCAAATCGGTTTGAAATTAGACAGTAGCCATTTACAACAATTCCAGATTTGAATTGAAAGGTTTTAATTTATGTGGAAGTAAATATATTGTGTAAACAGAGTGTAGTTCCAACAACTTAAGCAATGGTGGAAATTTCTAATATTTCCTAACAAAAGCGTCGTCTGCCATAGTGAGTAGGGCCAGAAATGAATGACTTAGAATGATTCAGCAAAGTGTTAAGTATTTCAGGATTATTTTAGTTATCAGTCACAGAAAAGCACCTATATATTCGGCAGCAGTTCCTCGTCTGCATATTATTTGCTATGTTCATATGATAAATCTCTGTCTGGTGCACACACGCAAAGGTGAAGGGAGACGGAAAGAAAAGAGAGAAAAAGAGGAGAGATGTGGCGTTTGCAGGATGTTATTAACATCCTGTCTGTGTGACCTGGTGGTAAAGCTCACTTGAGACAGAAATCTGCTGGCTCTGGTAATCCCTAGGAGAGCAGAGAAGACAACACAGATCTCACATAAACACACAGACACACACATAGCTGTATAATTTCAAAATAAAAGAGCCTGTAAAGTGACATTAAAGTAACATTTAGTCTATGGCAAAGTTATTATTCTAACCATAAGCAGCTGTTTTACTGGTTTCACTTTTTCATTCACTGCTGACAAAAGTCCTGCTGTACAACATTTCTGATGCACACAGAACTAAAATACAAAGACATATTCTTAAAAAACTGCTGACACTGACATAGTGTTCTGTGAATTTGTTTTCAGTAAAAAGAACATTGTTTCCAAAAAGTGTTTTAGATCTCTTTGGCCCCATCTATCCAATCTATGATTTTATGTCCATGATTTATAACACATACCTCCATAACATTTCTATCAGCCCCAACCCAACTTGTATTTATGGCAGTACCAACGCTAACATGAATACTAAACTGACATGGTGGATACTGTAGAAGAATTTAAATTCATGCTCATAAGCACAGCTTCTCAGATTAGCAAGCAAGGCTGTGGATCTTCGTGTTGAAAAATGTCATGTTGTGAGTAGTCCCAGTACAACAACATTTCAAATAGACTTAACAGTTCTAAATCTGCTTTACTAATCTAAATAAAAGAGTCAAGTGAGAAAACTCTCTTTATATTTAAACAGCAATCATAAAATTAATACTGCTATTGTATGGAAAGGTGAGAACAAAACACTAATTTCACGTTACGTTCTCCACCCGCCACTGTCTCAGAAACTTTATGAAACCACAACTGAATAAGAGGTGTACACAGCCCAGACAATCGCTACTTCCGAGCCAAACAGATGGATCTTCTCATGGTGCAGAAGGGTTAGCAAAGTAATAGAAAGTGCAAGACAAAAAAAAGAAAAACTGCATGCAAGTACTCATGCAGTCAGAGCTTAATTCATTTCCGAAGAAAGACAGAGAGAGAGAAAGAGACAAAAAATGTGAGGCTCCAGCTCTCCCACGAAGTCTGATGATTTGAGAAAGGTGAGAGGAGAAGGCAGGTTGGGTTTAAGGTTAGAGGTAGGGTTTTGGTCAGAGTGCGCACAGCCCCGAAGCTGCAGTCAGTCTTACTAATGATGGATGCAAGAAAGAAATTGGGAGGTGGAGGGGTTGATTGTAGTGGTGGTAGTGGTGATGGGGGGGTGGTCTTCCTGCTTATTACCCAGACCTTAAATTTTGTTTTTAACCAAGAGAAACTGTGAATTAGCTCCCTGCTCACACAAATACATACACACATAAATACTCATGCATGCGTAAACATAAACACAACAGTGTGTAGACCAGTGTGTTTTATTACTTTTAGTAAATGTCCACTGATGACACTGTGCAGACAACATGTTGGAGTCAGATTTAGTCAGAATTCCCGAGGGTCCAGGTATCAAGGGCTGGCATCAGTTTATTTAGCGCTCATCATCCCAAACTGCTCTTTTATTACAGGAAATTACATGTGGAATGGGTAGGAATCTGTCTCCTTGCGACACATCTGTACTGGGGGAGCGGGATGACGCAGGAGAGGTCAAAATTAGACTGGAGAGTCGGTCGAGCAAGCACAAGTGGGTGCTCATGTTTTGCAGTCCCTGTGAGAACTGTGTGAGTTGTTCAAAGCGAGAACATTTTCCATGATGAGGACATTTTTGCTCATCCTAACATCTTAAAAGGGTTTGTGGAGAGTTTAAGCTTCCACTTAAATTAAATATACGGTGGGATACGGGTCACGGTCACAATTGTCTCTGGAGGAAGAATTTGGTTAAAGTTAAAAATGAAGCGATCTTAACCTTTACCCTGAGATTTTGAGTTAGCGTGTGTGTGTTTGTGCGCGTGTGCGTGTTTGTTTTGTATATTTGTATTCGTGTATGTCATGTATATGCGTGTGGTCCTGCTTAAATGATAGATGTGTAGATTGGGGGGGGCAGTAAACAGTGAGACATGTATGTAGGAGGTCTGGGTGCAGACTGAAGCCAGAGCTGTCAGGATCACAGACAGAGATACAGATAGATCCCATCCTTCTACACATTGTCACTTGATCCACACGGTGCCATAAACCTTCCCACCTACCAGTCAAGCTTAACAACCATTAAACCAGTACACTTCACTGTGGTGCTGGGGTCATCACAACAACCAAGTCAGGCAGCATATAATAAAACCAGGCACCATGTGTGTTTACCTGCACTTTTAGTTTCACAGATTAAGATCATGGTGATGGTGCAATCTTTGCCTTCTCCCTTACAGTCTACATAATGATGTATTGCATAAGTCCTTTGTTACTTGAAATTGACCACAAAATCATAGGCAAACGTTTTTTATTCCTTTTAACTTTTGTGAATTTTAGAGTTTGTTCATTTTGCAAGATTAGACAGTGCTTGAGAGATTTAGGCTGTGTTTAAAACCAAAATTGCTACTTCATGAATATGCTATAATAAAAAAGCCATCTGATTGTAAAAAAATGTAGACCTTGGCTAAACTTCAGCCAACATGTGAGCATAAAAGAGAGTGGTCAGAAATGCCACATAAAATGCATTACATAGTCACAAAAATCAATTGAAAATGTCTTTTTCATATTCTTTTTATGTCTAGTGTTTTGTGGTTTTATAGCATTTTAGGTGCATGTTTCATCTTCTTTGTAAAACGATAATGCGATATTAACTGCTTTATCATCTGTGGCACTGCAAAGTTTGTGAACCCTTTAGAAACTTTCTTAGTTTCTGCATAGATGTGAGATAAAATGAAATGAAAAAATGAAAATTTTCATGCAACTCCTAATACTAGGTTACGGTATTCCGATTAAACAAATGATGCTAATAAATTACACTTGGAAATGATTCAATCTTAAATGTTTGTGTATGTCAAAAGTATCCAGTGCCTTTTGTTTTTAAGTTTAACTTGGGCTGTCAGTTAATGTTCACAGGCACACACACACACACACACACATACACATACATATACACATACACAGGTCTCTCTCTGAGTTAAAAGTAACATCTCAGTGGGAATAAGTTACAGCCTATTAGCTGTCAAAAATGTCTTAATGTGTGGTTAAGAAATGTGTGTTGCAAACAAATTGCCTCGAAATAGCAATTTTATGGGAGTACAGCAAACGTATTTATTTAAAAATTGTGAAAATTTCCATTTATATTCTGTAATGACATTGTGGAACCGTACTTTTTACCTCCTTGATCTTCGATGGGTGTAAACAGAAAACCCTTCTATTGTAAATCAGTGTTTTATGTTTTGTGGCAGAAATTAAAATGTAGACATGAATGAAACAACAGATGAAAAGTAAAGTTGTTGTGAATGAAAACGTTGAAACTGTAGAGTAAATGGTTTTGGTCACATACATGTTCTATTGGCTTGATATAAAAATTCAGTCATTCAGAGTGATGTTTTTACTGCAGGGTAGAGTGTAGTGTGTGTGTGTGTGTGTGTGTGTGTGTGTGTGTGTGTGTGTGTGTGTGTGTGTGTGTGTGTGTGTGTGTGTGTGTGTGTGTGTGTGTGTGTGTGTCACCCCTCTCCTGACCCTCTTTGGGCCCAGGGGTCACACATTGTTCAGGAGGATGCAGACACCCAGGCTGATGGATGACCGTTCAGGCTATTTCCCTGGGTTCAGCCTTACTCGGGAAATCGTAATTCACCCCTTGGGAGAGCCCGAAGGCAGACCGGGCCCTCTTTTCTGCTCCACATTCATTTTCTCCTGGATCCAGGATGCGATGAAGAGGCTGAGAGCTCAGCTGCTTTGGCTGAGATCTTGGAGAGGTGGAGTAAATCTTCAGCCACAGCTGTCCCCTCTCCAAATTCCCAACTGCACCACTGTACTGAACTAAGTCCGTATATGGCACAACCAAAAATACAGCTTCATTTTTCTTTAATGCTTCAAAATGTGTTCACAATTCCGTGTTTGTTTACGGTAATTCTTTGTTATAAGAGGATGGGATGACAGGATGACACACCTAATGACTTTACATGAATGTGATTGTGCCTGTCAGTGTTGCATTATATATTATTTAGGAAACATTGTGAGTGCTGGCTTTGGTCTTTTTGAAGGTTCAAGGTCAAGAAACATGCAAAATCACGATCTGTGAGTGTACATTTATAGCTCTGTAATGTTGTTCTGAAATTTCTGTCCATGTGAAACTAATGAAAAAAGCCCCTCTCTCATTGAAACATGCTTGTTTTAACCACAAAAGGTACTCTCACATCCCCAAAATTTGAAGGAACTCTCTCAATTTCATGCTCAAAATAACTAGTTTAACTTGAAAAACAAGTTAAACAAAATTTTCTCACAAAGCCATGAAGTGGACATGTGGTGAAACACGAGACAATGTTCGGCTACTAAGCGTTTATCAATGCGAAGCTTTGAGCAGCATCCTTGTTATAAGACACATTGTCCATAAATTTCCTCATCTTTACTACGTAGTGAAATCATAGGTCACTCGAGCTACCTAATGGGACTAGTGACCATGAGTGATGAATCCTTAGCTCAGTGCACGCCATCACCACCCACACTCTCTGCCAAGTATTCAATTAGGGTCAGTGAGTAATTGGGTGTAGATGAGGTAGAGATCATCCTTAGGCTCAGTGTGGAAAGTCTTGGGAAATGTGTTTTTGTGTGTGTGTGTGTGAGAGAGAGAAAGAGAGAGAGAAGGAGAGAGAGAATGTTGCCGGTTGTTCTTTGAATGATTGAGTAATAATAGTAAGAGTTGCTAAACAATCTACATAAACACTCAGGAGGACATGGAAGACTCTGGAGATCTCCAAGTCTTGCACACCATCTGTTGGTGTGGCTCATCAGTTAAACGAGTTGGAAAAAGAAATGACAAAACATGTTACCCAAACTTTAGTATTTAAATATTTCATTTCCCAAATGAGCGAATCGAATATAAACAGGGATGGTTGTATCCTCAAAAGCCTGTTTGCAGAAGTATATATATACAATAACATTCATGTTAGACTATTATAGTTTTTCATGTTACTGTGCTGTGGTTTATGTGATAACTGGTTTTCAGAAAAGTTATGACCACAACCTTAGTTTATGTATGCTTTCCTGAAGACTTTCACTTAACTGAGACTCTTAACAATCTCACGCCTTATCTATTGCTTTTCCTCTGTTCTTAACTTTAATAGTTGAAATAACAGACACGACTGACAGAGATTATCAGACAGTTAAAAAAGCAACACTGAAAGAACCTACTCCAGACCTATAGTAACAAACAATGCAATAACTGTACTTTATTCATCAGTGGGATTATCGTAGTCTCAATACATCTGTGTTCAACCTATTCTGGAGTGCAATCACGAGCAAACATCTATGATTGCTGTTGATGAGTGAATTACTTCCCTTGGTTTTAAATGTAGCAGAAATAACAAACAATATGCCCAAAGATAACAGCTTATAAACAGATATGATCAGCTATACGGAAGAAGCATGAGTAACACTGGCAAGCAGAGCCAGAACCATTTGTGTTGTTATGTTGTTATCTGTGTTGTTATGTTGTTATTTGTGCAAAGGCAATATTTTTAAATTCCTTATATGTAACAGAGTATAAAAAGAGACTGCAGTGATTTGCAAATCATTGCATTCTCTTTTTATTTACATAAAATAAAAATATAAATAAAATAAAATTGTAGTTTCTATTTTATTAAAACTCTGAATTTACACTTTTTTTTTCTGATGGCGAATCAGCAAAAAAATTAACTTTTCTGTTTCACATAGAAGCTTCAAAACACACCTTTCACTGCTTGGTGCTTTATTTTAACCTCATGCATCCACAGTAATGAAGGTGTGATAATCTGCAGCTTTTTCTTGCCACTAGATGGCCATACAAAGCTGCAGCAGATGACAGCGCTGTTGTTCAAGTTGCTCGATTTTATGTTGCTGCTAAAGCTTAAAGGAGAAGCGCAATGAAAAGAAATTATAAATATTGCAAATCAAATATTGTTTGAGCAGTTGGTCATCATCCAGCAATAAGCTATTTCCCCTTTTTCTTTGGTTTCATTATTTCCTTCTCATGCTTTTGAGCACTCTTATGACATGAACCTCACTTTTTGTCCTAAGTTACATAAGTAGGACTTTCCCCTGTGCAGTCTCTATTGATGTGAAGTGTAAACTGTGCAAACCATCATGGTTAACTAGCCATAGAAGATCTGCTTCAGTGGTTTCCACAGGACTGCTACCTTTTCTGTGCTTCCATGGGGCACAGCGGAGCAGGGTGACATGCAAATCAAGTGATTAAAAATACATTCGGACTCTTTATCGGGTTGCTGCTTTTGAACATGCAAATTGTTTGCAATTTCTCCTGTCTGCAAGATTGAGTTTGAAGTATCCATCCTGCAATCCTAACTTTATTTACTTTTTCCATTTTCAATAGTAAGCAGTGTAGAAACCATGATGACACATCGGGCCTAGTTTCAGCATTACTCTGAAATTGACTAGACCTTCACAGCGTGAATTATATTGACAGTTACAGGTAATTCCACCTCTATCATGTGACGGTCATGTTCGGTTTGGTATTTCAGAGGGGGAAGTATGTACTCTCTGTGTACTTTCTACTAAGGCGTGCGGTCGACAGGCAGCTTGGCACACAGGTTCCTTCAGCTGTACTGGAACCATTTTAGAGCAACTTTAAATAATCTCCATCCCAGCAGCACCTGTTGCCTGGTTGGCTATGTGGCTTCTTAGTCAGAAAGAATTAGATGTGACTTATACAGTTAGTTCAATGATATAATGGGAAACAATGGTTGAAACCACAAAGTCGTTGTTCCTCAATCAATAATATAGATACATGTATTCAACCACAAATCATCCAAAAATGCAAATGAAAATACGCTACGGCCGCATGGAAAAATAGTGCCTGCATTATTTGCTTTGGTGCAAATGAAGCCTGTGGAATCTTTGTGTGTTTACTAACAAGAGCACCGCAAAACATCACTACTTTTTAATCGATTCTGAGAGTTTTGGTACAAACCTTTTGGTCTGCTGTTTTTTCAAAGAAGAGAATTTAAAAAGAAAGAAACATTTCATCAAGATTATGTGTTGAGACAGCAGCAATTCTGTTTCTCAGGTATCTTTCTGTTGTCTTGTAGCTATCACCTTTCTGGCTACCCACATCCCGTCACTTCTGTGCTTTGCATGCGCACAGACACACATGTACGCGCACACGCACACACACACACACACACACACACACACACACACACACACACAGTGAGCACTGAGCTGTGAGCTACATTTCAATACAGCTCTCATGTTCCCCAGGGACTGTCACCCCACCCTGGTCTTCCCCTCCACCTCCACATCCATCACCTTTCCATCAGCACATAAGTTTTGTTTTACTTGAACATGAAAGAGAAGTACACATGTAATCTGGTGGGTTATATACAATTTAGCAGCTTTTTTTCGTGTAAGTGGCCCACGCAGTGTACATGTTTTGTGTCTGTGTTCATGTAGAGCGTCTGTCTGTAAAGATCAGCCCGTAAATCCAAAATATGAGGACGTATGTGTAGTAGTAAATGTAAGTGTGTTTCCTCTGGCCGAAAATTTATAAGAAAATTAAGAAATTAAAACATTTATTGTCATTCTCGCTGCATCAGGGTGGATCCCCTCTCACTCAAGATTAACTCCCCTAGACAGAGTATACAAATGTTTCTTGTTGTCTTAATGTTTTCCACGGCCAGCCTGCATGTCAACTGTTCCTCTTTTTTGGGCAGAAGTTGTGTGCTGGATCGTCTTCCTGGGCTCCTTCCTGTGTTTCCTGTCCAGAAACAGCTCAGGCGGTCAGGGATCACTTTTGTCAAACAGCGCAGCAATTCGGACACAGACTGATGCAATTCTCAGCTGCACCTTTACCCACTGATTGGGACACACGCGTGCAAACTTTATCTGTTTACTGATTTGAAAATCAGCTGTTCATTTGTTGACATAGAGTAAGACTAGTCACATGTAAGTCACTCAAAGCAAAACTTACTCGAAGGTAACATTGTCCTTTTTTCTTGCATGCAGGACGTCTAAACAAATGTAGTCTAAGGGACAGCAATTGTTATTGATATTATATTATTTTGAAACCAACAGCAGGTTACAATAAACCACTTTCCCGTAAACTGGCACACTTCCTTATCTTCACTTTTACATGCCAAATCTTTCCGACTACATCACACAATTTCTGATTTTACTGCATTTCTCTAAATCCCAATCGTTGATTTCAGTTTAGATGTTGATGTAAGATTGTACACATGTAAAATATAAGAGTAGCCTAACTCGTAGATTGTTTTCGACAATGACTTTAATTTCATCGAGACTTTCATCTGACAAAATAAACGGTTAACTCTGAAGATTTCTGTAGGTGCATTGTAACAGAGACTTTTGGTTTGACGGACATGAACTGATACTGATTAGAGGATATGATCCTTGATCAGTGGCTATAGTGTGTGTGCGTGAGCGTGTACATGCTATGTGTGGTTAGGTGGCTTTGTCCCTGCGTCCCAGGATGTGGGCTTCCCGTCCACCTGTATCTCCCCTGACAGCGTCCTCAGTGTTCTCCCAGTTCCTCTCTGGATGCCTATTCTCATCTCACCCGTACTGATTTTAAACCAGCATTCTCCCCAGAGACACCACCAACGCCTTTAACACTACCGCTTGCATAACACAACCTGTGCATGGTAAATCAAACTTCCCACCAAGTCAGACATTTAGTCTCATCTGGAACGACACTGATCAGGCCTTTGATTGCATTCATTTAATTGTCAAAACAGCACTTTCAGATTAACAATGCCACAAAATATACTAAGCCACAAATAAGGGGAAATTATTTTCAGTGGAAAACAACAACAGCTTTAACTGAAAGGTCAGTGCTGAGCCTGCAGCCAAACTTTTAAAAGGACTGAGGAGTCAGCAATATACCCAAATCAGGAAACAAGAGTAGTTCTTTATATCTATCAGGAAAAGCTTTCAATTTTTGTTATTCCTCTTTTTCTTAATTTCCTTGAAGCGCAGCTTTTCACGAAATAGGTGGTGCTTTCTTTTAAGTGTGTACATCACAGGAGGATGAAATGTTATGGAACAGATGGCCATGGTTGCGTATGTTGGCAGCATCAGTTGTGTTTGTCACTCGTCTATAATGGTTTATTGTGGGAAGCCTCAGACGCCACAAAGTGATGTTGCAATACAAAGATAACCACAATGCAGACACTGGAAATGTGACCAAAAAACAGACTCCGTTAGCAGAAATGAACACAGGAATGTGCGGCCTCCTCTGGACTGCAGTGGTCAGAAAAATAAATTAATGCTGTGCCCATACTTTCCAAAAAAGTGGTTCTAACCTGATTCACATCCCTGAACTATGAAGTTTGTACAGTTTCTTCCCATCAGCATTTTTATCTGCATGTCATGACAGACCAAGAGAAAAACATAAAATATTAAGAGGTTATGAC
The DNA here is from genome assembly GCF_033026475.1 of Channa argus. Lineage (NCBI taxonomy): Eukaryota > Metazoa > Chordata > Actinopteri > Anabantiformes > Channidae > Channa > Channa argus. The sequence goes on from NC_090198.1 coordinate 24,878,874, forward strand.
TTTAAACTCTGAGATTAGGGAACTACAGACATACACGTAGTAGTTAACTAATGGAACAGCAGATGGAGATTGAAGCGTTTTACTAAGGACGGGTTAGGTCACGAGGTATTGGAGGAAGCTAGAATATTAAGATGTTAACAATATTATGTGCAGTAATTTATTGCTCTTGTGCAATATCTCAATGTAATATGTTAATGTGAGGTACAATATTCAATTCCTAACTCAATGTAGGGTTTCTGTAATTCATACATATGCATATGCAGGAGCTTATACTTTCAGTCTGCTGCTTACTATTTGTTGCTTGTTTGTTTTTTTGCTTTTTGTTTCGTTTTAGTTTTTTGCTGCAGGAACAATGGGAATTTCCCCATTGTGGGATTAATGAGATAATCATATTTTATCTTATCTTATCTCACCTGTGAAAATTATTTGGTTTAAGTTTTGTTTTGATTTTAAATTTCTAATACTCAGAAAAGTTGGTGCATGCTATTTTACTCAATTACCCGGCCAACTAACTAGCTAATCCTGCTTATTACAGAAGCCCCACCCAGACTGTGCTTTTAGTAAAAAATTCAATTCAACTTTATTTATATAGCGACAATTTACAACAAAGTCATCTCAAGGCACTTTACAGAATAAGGTCCAGACTACACAAGTATGTAGAAGCAACCCAACAAATCCCCCTTGAGCAAGTGCTAGGCAACAGTGGAGAGGAAAAACTCCCATTAACAGAAGAAACCTCCAGCAGAACCAGGCTCAGTGTGGGCGTCGATCTGCCTTTACCGGTTGGGGTGAGTGGAAAGTGAAGGGAGAAAGAGAAAGATCAACAAAAAGAAACAACAAAACATCATACAGGTTGGTAGGACACAAAATTATCCTCCCATTCTACTTTTGCAAACTCTGGGAATCACAAGTAGGCCTGTATTCTGGGATCAAAGTGGTCTAATCGGGCGATACAGAACTATGAGATCTTTTAAATATGATGGAGCCTGATCATTAAGAGCTTTGTATGTAAGGAGGAGGGTTTTGAATTCTATTGTACATCTTTATGGGAAGCCAATGGAGACAAGCTAGTGAAGGTGAAATATGATCTTTCTTCCCTATTCCAGTCAGCACTCTTGCTGCAGCATTTTGGATTAACTGAAGGCTTTTTAAAGAGTTATTAGGACGCTCCAAAAGTAGGGAATTACAGTATTCCAACCTAGAAGTAACAAATGCATGGACTAGTTTTTCGGCATCACTTTGAGACAGTATGCTTCTAATTTTAGCAATGTTCCATAGGTGGAAGAAGGCTGTTCTAGAGATTTGTCTTATATGTGACCTAAACGCCAAATCCTGGTCAAAATTAACTCACCGCAGTACTGGAGGCTAAAGTTATGCCATCTAAAGTAACTATATTGTTAGACAGCATATTTCTCATCTTTTTAGGCCCAAAGAGAATAATTTCAGTTTTGTCTGAATTTAGAAGAAGGAAATTGTACGACATCCAGGCCTTTATGTCTTTTAGGCATGCTTCAAGTTTGACTAATTGGTTAGTATCTTCTGGTTTCACAGATAAATAGAGCTGGGTATCATCTGTATAGCAGTGGAATTTTATGGAATGTTTCCTAATAATTTTGCCTAAACGTGACATATACAGATTGAAAAGTATTGGTCCTAAGACAGAGCCCTGTGGAACTCCATAACTAACTTTTGTGCAGAAAGAGGATTCATCATTAATATGAACAAGTTGGAATCTGTCTGACAGATAAGATTTAAACCAATGCAGTGTGGTTCCTTTAATCCCAAATCCATGTTCTAGTCTCTGTAATAAAATGTTGTGGTCAATGGTGTCAAATGCGGCACTAAGGTCTAGTAAGACGAGTATGGACACAAGTCCATTATCTGAAGCCAAGAGAAGATCGTTGGTGACTTTCACCAGTGCTGTTTATGTACTATGATGAACTCTACATCCTGACTTCATACAAATTATTCCTGTAAAGGTGGTCACAACTACTTTTTCAAGGATTTTAGAAATAAACGGGAGATTTGATATTGGTCTATAGTTGGCTAAATCACCTGAATCAAGACAAGGTTTTTTAAGTAGTGATTGATTACAGCCACTTTATAGGCCTTTTGTACATAGCCAGTTTCTAAAGATAGGTTGATCAAATCTAATATGAACGTGTCAATTAAAGGTAGAACATCTTTGAGCAATTTGGTTGGAACAGGGTCTAAAAGTCATGTTGTTGGTTTTGAGGAAGCAATAGTTGAACTTAGCTCAGTGAGATCTATGGTCTCTGAAAGCAGTCAAAGATGGATAGGGGCCTATTGTATTGTATTATTTTTATACATTTTGATCACACCTAAATTAACAATTTGATCTTTTTTTTTTCAAAGTACCTTGAACTACTTTACCCATGAACAAAATTTTTCCCTAGGGTAGCTTTACTGTAGTTCAGAGTGTTTTACTGTGAAGTAACTGGTAGTTTCCATAAAAGGAGTACTTTAATATTCTACACCACTATTTTGCACCATAGACACTTGAGAAGCTTATGCTGAAGCTATGAGCTCCTCCATTGTCTTGTAAAATGTAAAAGTTTTACCTTTAATCATAATAACTAGATTCATGATATAAGACAATATCTTAGCATTTGACACAAATATTGCAGATTAAAAAATATATTTCAAACTTTAATAGCATAAGGTACACATTTCTAGTTCCCAAAAGTGGAAATAACATGTTAAAGTATAGTTGTGATGTTATTCCTCTGTTATTTATTTATTTCTTTATTAGTCAAAAATGATGCATGAAAAGAAGAACCAAACCATCAATATACTTTCTCTCAGTAGTTTCTGGATTCCCCAGCCTGTCTAAAGGTCTCAGACTTCATTCTATAAAAACAAATGTATTTTTAATTTAAAAAGTACACATTTAAATACACATAAATGAAGTCTGAACAGAGTATTTCAGTTCCATTGTTAAAGAATATTCTATATCCACATAGTTTCCTGATTTGGGAAGAAATAGTAAAGAAGTCCAATTGTGTCCTAAAAAGTTTCTTCCTCTGTGTTTGTCCTTATTCTATGATATGTACTCAAATATTTATTCACAAGCACAGTAGTTCTAGCCATGGTTACACGGTAGCTAATGCATGTGTCACAAATATATTATTTTAATCCAGTCTCAGACATTGCTTTTTGGGGGGGTGGGGGTAGAGTTGGTTTCCTGTGACAGTTTTGAAGTAAGTTCCTGTTCTGTGGAACTTAGGCAGAACTCCCCCATGTAGATAACCACACACACACAAATACACGAACATGACCCCACACCCACAGACACAATATTCCACCTGTGTTTTTATTCAGTCAACCATTCATCACATATTCTAATTTAAGTGGAAGGTTTTATCCAGAGTTGTCATATGAACAGCACATGACTTCTTTTGCTGTTGACTCTTTGTTTGAGTCACTACAGCAAACTTTTTTTTTTTTGTCATTACTTAAAAAAACTGAAAAATGTGCCTACCCAAGCCTGACTTATAATAAATACTTATTCACCACATGTGTCAATGTGTGCTCTGTGTTATTATTTTTACGGGAACTTTTAGAGTATTTATTTTATGTGCATTTGTGGTTGTACTGTCATTGTTTTTGTTCATTCGTACCCAGTTTTGTGTTTCAAAGAGCCAGAATTTCTTTTTGCTTGGATTTCTCTTTACAATGGAGACATACTGTGTGTACAGTAACATGGCAGCATTCATGATGACCATAAGAGACGTAAGTCTTTTGTCTTGGGGAACTGAAAATGTTACTTTTGTGTGTTTGTGTGTGTGGTTTGTGTTTGTGTGTGCATGTCTAGTTTAAAAACCAGCTACGTGGGGACATTGTAGTTTGTCACCCATTCTTTAAACAGCTGTAAAGGGTAAAGGGTAGAATTAGAGTAGCGTGCATTATGTGTTCACAACTGCAGAGAGACCGCCCTTTGTATGTATATGTGTACATGTATATGTTTGCATTCATCTGCAAAATACTAAAATCAGAACAGTGTGTAAATCCTTTACCAACCACTGACGTACAAGATGATATCATCAGTATCTAATAACCAACTGTGAGAAACCCTGGAAATAAAGAAGAAGACGAGATTTCATTGTCTCATTCTGACTCATTTAATCGTTTGGCATCAGTTGGTCACCTCTCTTCCTGTCCTTTCTCTGTTACTCATCAGGGATATGGAAAGGGGGTTGTCCAAGAGGTTCCCTGTCTTAGGTGGCCCAGATCCTCCTTTAAGTTTCATACGTTGTTTTAAGTTTCATCATTGCTAGGCTGAAGTACTAAAGTAGTAAGTAGTATGTGTTTGTGGTAAATGTCACTCTTAGTAGTAAAAAACTTTTCCTTTATACTGCAAAGACGGTTTTCTTATCACTTAAGTGATGAGGACTGATTGGATTTTTAATGAACATTTCACTCATCAATATGAAAACAAACACTTTTTCAATGCAATTTTTAGTTATTGTTATTGTTCTATGCTTTTTGTTTTCAAGAATGGTAGATTAATGTGAAGCTTCAACCTCTTCAACCCCACAGACATTTGTATTTTGTGCAGCCAAGCATTGTTAAAACCACAAACGTTATATAGTTCTAATGCTAACTAAGAACTAAAATATCTATCAGTCTTCTTAAGGAACTGACTTAAAATATCGCCAGAAATGGGTGAAATGTATATGCAAGGTTTCTAGAACTTTCTGTGTGATGCAATTTTGCAGGCATTGAAACAATATTGTAGATTTGAATGTTTTAGCCATCAAGCGTGATATAAAGTCACTCAAGCACTTAAAATAAGCAGACAGAATATATGCTGTGTACACTGCAGAAAATTACTTGTTTTTCACTTTTGTTACTTCCTGCCAGATATGCACCAGTAGTTTGTCTTTAAACAGGTTTTTACTATAAATGTGTTTCAGGTCTTCTGATATTCTTAAAGTTGAAGTGTGACTGGTTATGCTGTAATAGCATATGTGCAGCATCAGTTTCATAGTTTCACAGTACACACTGATACTAATTTTATACAGATGAACTAAATGCCTGTCTAGAAAGTCAAACGTTTTGGGCTTGTTGAAAGCAATTTTATCACTATATAATGTCTAGTTAATAATGTAATATATGACTCATATAAGGACCATTAATATTTAAGTGGTAAATAGTCTGCATTTATAAAGCACTTTTCTCCCCTATCAGTACCCAAAGCACTTTACTCTACTTCTCATTCACACTCACAATCAGACACTGATAGAGATGTTGCTATGCAGCTGACCTGACCCACCCAGGAGCAACTAATTGGGGCTAAGTGCCTTGATAAAGCAAATTTCAACATGTGACAGGAGGAGCCGAAAAACCCTGGCACTGGCGGATGACAGCTCATAGCTCCTGAGCTATAGCCGATTTTAGAAGTTTGTGCCCAGCAGCCCAATTCAGCAATTACCATTTTTAAGTTTGTATTGGTCGCTTTTTTATAATACTTCAACAATCAAAATTGAATAATATATAAATATGATTATATAAATACGAAAACCTGTAGAGTTCAGTAAAAATGTAGCTTTATTAGAAATGGAATTTATAAAAAATATGAAATAATCAAGTCAGACAGTGTGATAGTAAAACCTATCTGTAACATATTGCCACACTGAATCTCAAATTCTATGTAGTTTTTAGAAACACACAAAAACATTCATTATTCACTGTAAAAAGGTGTTTAAAAATATTGGCTAAAATACTGCATTTGGTCTGTATCTAAAAGGTCATTAACACAAGGCAACTCAGCTGTGGCAACAACAAAACGTTTGGTTACATTGAGTCATTTAGCTGACACGTTTATCCAAAGCAACTTACAAGTGAGTGACAGGCAGACACGCACATATCTATGAGCAACAGGGGGTTTAGTTTCTTGCTCTTTGACATGTGGACAAGAGGAGCCTGGGACTGAATTGCTGATTATTTATCTTCTTAAGGACAGCCTCAAGTTTTGAGAACTAAATTGCCTACATTTATCAAAATGTTGTCATTTTACATACTGAAGTGAGGCTCAAAGAAGAAGAATGAAATCCAGCTTTTTGGGGGAGGGGTGGGGAATAACTCCCACAGTTTAGACAGCTTGAGTTAGAGCTGTCCACAGACATTTATAAACAATAATGATATAATCATTATCCTCCATAATCCTCCTCGTCTTTATGGCTCTACTATGATTAGTTTAAATTAAAAAAGTATTTTACATGAGTGCACCTTGTCAGTGTATGTCAGGAAAATAAGGGATGTCCTTGATATGTTGAACATTGCGTCTAGTACATGCCGACCAACTCCTGTCAGTGTGTTAATGTTCACAATTCAGGCAGTGATAGGCATGTTGTCCCTGTAGCAGGCAGCCCTTGTGGGACCACTGTAGCTGCACAAATCCTGGTATATGCGTGCCATCTGGTCATTGGCCAAATCATCAGACACCCCCAAGTTTGGGTTGTTGCAGTAAGGCTGAGAGCGGCGCATGTTCACTGCCTCCAACAGGGTCTGGCAATTCACCATAGTGATCTGCCATGGAGTGACGAAACAGAAAGATGTGTTTTTAATGTTTTTAACATGGAGGAACTTTTTTCAAATCTTTTTTGTCCCGGTACGATATCAAGACTCACATGTCTATGACTTGACTCACCTGCACAAGGATAAGTTTGCTCTTGGCATTGCTGATGTCATGGAGCTCCTCTCCAAAACACAGAGTCACTGTCGGATCAGGAGCAGGAAACTGACCCTCCTGGTACAGCTGCAGAGCTGGAGCATACAGAGAACATGAACAGCTGTTTAGACAGATCTTTGCAAGTTCCCAGTCCTCCATTACCATGTTGTTTGCTTTATGCACCGATGAGAAATGTGTGTGTGCAAACACATTTTCCCTTTCAAACATAGAAAGCTTACCTTGAAAAAATCTTCCTGTGTCGAAAATCTTGACTACTGCATCCCTCTCTAGTTTACAAGGTATGGGGCTGTATTGCGAGCCCATTTCTCCCAGCCCACTCCAGAAGACGCGGCTTTGGCACAGCCTTTTGATGAAGATGCCTTCCTGGTTGGCACGGACCAATACACCTCTCTCCAGATGGCCAAGGAGCTTACGAGTGACATGGCGCTGACGGTCATAGTCGATATGATCAGCAGGGGGGAAATGAACACTCTGCATGCTGTCTGAACTGTAGAGGGCGCCACGACCCAGGTGCTGTTGTGGGGAGATTCGGCAGCCTTCAGGGTGGGTTACCAGTGTGTTCTGCATCAGCTTTCCTCCATAGAAGAAACTGATCATCATCTGGGAGAAACCTGGAGAAGAGAACTTGGTAAGCTTTGTGAATAAAGAAAAGGGCCCTAAAATAATGAAGTGATGTGTGTTGTAATCACTTTGTTTATGGGTTTAACTGTAAACGTCACCGCATTGTGATATTTTAATAGAGAACATGAAAACATACCTGAGCTGACAGAGCCAGATGGCAAAGGGTCTTGATTAGGTGGAAAAGCTGTGAATTAAAGGGAAAGAGTGTTGACTTAAAGCCTGTCTAATTACCGTGGACACAACTGCACTCTCAAGTGAATATTTTGCAGCATCATCAGAAATGCCATTTCTCTAGCACGATCTCCCATAGAAATAATCACCTTAGTCAGCAAAGTGCAACAGGATGTTAGTCAATTCTTCCATTGCAGAATTCAACTGAGACAAATAACCTCTTTTTAGCACCCACAGTAGTCACAGAGGTTTCCACTGATAGTTGTTTTCAAAGACTTTAATATCCAAGTCTAATAGTCTTACTTGAGAGACTACACAAAAAGCAGAGATATGCCTGGACAGACACAACACTAACAAATCTGGTATGGCTATGTTCAATGTGCTGGGTGGGTAGAAATATATTTCTTACCAGTGACACTGGTCTGAGACCAATACTCTGGGCTGGCCTGTATGCTGCATTCTTCCTGCAAAGAAGAATGAAACAACGTTAAATGACAAGCTGTTGTCAACAATGCACCTTTGCAGCTTCACTTTATGGAGTTCATGTGGGAGGGTGTGCACGCTCTATGCAAAAAGTGTTGGAGGAGATAGCACAGTGTGGTAATCGGAAAAAAAAAGTGGTACAAAAGTTGAGAGTTAATAAAGAGCATATAGAAATGTGACAGAGAAAAGGGAGGAAGATGTGAGATATCAAGTTAATTTTTTGAAGTGAGAAATTCTCTCACCTCCTTAATGAGCTCCTCTATTTCTGCAGGGCTGCAGTCCATGTCAGTAATATCACCAGAGCTACATGTAGCTGCCAAGGCCATCACTGAGCTTTTACCATCTGTTGGTTGGAGAATGGTACATTATAACTCTTTTAATGCTACAAACACGGAATCCAAACATAGTCCTTCACAGTTTATTACACGTGGAATGCATCATTCTGTCCTGCAAAATGCATAACAGACAGCAGGTTGACCGTAGATCATTTGAACTTTAAGTGAAAAATGCACACATTAAAACGTAAAAACACAAACTCACGCTTCTGCTCGTCTTCAGATACAACGCGATAGACTTTATATGGCTCAGAGATGTCCAGTTGCGACCTTTCTGTCACCTCCTCAAAGTCAGGACTTTTATTCAGGGCACAGCGGAGTCTGGTCTTCCAAGTTGCAGGCTCAGCCTTGTCGCCCTCCTTAAACTTGCCTTTAAACACAGCCCAGGCCTGTGGAGGGAAAAATCCAATATTAGTGAGTCTACTTTAAAATAGTCTGATAATAAAGAAAAGTTGACCTACAATAAACGTTCGCTTCATTGTGTTGAAAGTTGTACTGGCAGTTTAACAGTTGCAATTTTATTGTGAAAATGAGACTAGTGATGAACATTTGTAGATCTATTAGTGTGTAAAATTAGCACGTTTATTCCGTTTTGTACAGAGGCTTTTAAAGTGCTAAATGATCATTTCCATTTGATCACACTTTTGGTTTTACGCAAAAAAACCCCAACTCCGTTTACGGTACTCTACAGTTAATACAGTAATCTTTCCATCGGTCTACAAAAACATGTTGTCAAACCTTAAAAATAGACGCGTCGATTTCTTGATTGTAATCCTGTTTGCCTGCATGTTTCCAAGGAATTCGGAACATAGTGCAGCTTTCATCCTCCCACTGCAGCCCAGAGTATTGCCCGCTCTGGATCTGCTCCACCAGCCACTGCTTCAGCCTCCGACCTCCAGGGTTTGACATCTTGATGAAGAAAACTTGCTTTTGGATCGTTAACTTGAGCCTAAAGGAATAGAATATATATTTTATATATTGAATGAAACGAGTTAGTCTTGTTTTAGCTCCTATGATGATTTGTCTTCAGTCAAAGTGGAACAGGCTGAACTACCTTGACCTGTTAGATAGCTAGAAATCAAAAGCAAAAGCACTCACAGATTGATAAGTAGTTGAGCTCTTGGCCCTGTGTGTGTTATCCTGAGGTGTTGATTGATGGCTCACTGTGAGATATAAGCAAGTGAGGTCTTCCCGGCACATGCCCATCAACTTTGTTGTGCTCCGTGTTATGAATGAAAAAGCTGGGAGATGATTTGACAGCGGCTGCTCTGCCCTGACCAATCAGCGCGCTGTCGATGTCGTAGGTCGGCCCATTACGGAAGCGTTGTTCTTCTAACTGCGGGCATTTACAAGAAATGGCCTGACAAGGCGATGGTTGTAAACCTGCTGCCCACGCTAAAAGCTGTGCCGAAGTGGAGCACTGATTAAACTCGGAGAGTCACAAGTTACTTTGTGTTGTGGGGGATTTCTGCGCTCCAAACCAAAGCCATGCGTCCCCTTTACGCCCACTCTGTGCTGATGAGAAACCTCCTAATGGTGCTAAACGGGTACAGTCGCCCACTGTCTGTTTGCTGGCTAAAGCGCTTAACCAAAACCCTCGGGAGAGGCTCTTACCAGTGGCCTACCCGGTTTCAAACATGACGGTTGGGGGGGGTAAAGACTTAGGAAGACTCGTTATGAGGAATAGTAAGGATCAAAGGGGGATTCACAGTGGACTGAAAACTGAAAAAAGGGACGCTGCTATCTTCATCTAGTAAATGCCATGGGTCAAACGTAACATTGTTACAAATAAATAAAGCCCTTTTACTTTGACACTGTTCCTCATTTCCTCCTACAGTCTATCCACTATAAAGTCACGACATTCCTGATATACTCTTGTGGAAGTGATGCCTAAAACTGAAAGCATTAATCATTTAATTGATTTGATGTGTAAGAAAACCGATACTTACTTATTTGTCTTTTTTTCAATATTGAACAATTGTTTTATTGAGTTCAAGCTAAATATATGTCTGTTGTGAATATTTAGTCTTATGCGATAGTAAATTGATAGTTTTGGGGTTTCGGAGATTTTCCGCTGCTGTATATTCCTGCTTGTCGAGAAAATTAACTGGCAATGAGAGTTTGTCCCATATGAAATAAAGAGCATTTTTTAATTATTTGTTTATTTTTAAAAAGACCAGGATCAATGAGTGGGTTCTGTTTATACATGTTACACAAAAATAAGTGCAATTCAATTCAATAGGCCAATTATCATCATGATTATATGAACCTAATATGACGTGCCCCCAATCTTTCGACTTCATTTCCCTCCAGTATTACCATTTGCTAGATTTACAGTAAGTCTAATTGTATGGTTTCTGTTTGCGGCTTGGCAATAAACACCACCTCTCTAGGAGGCCTGCCAGGAATATGCAAGTCTGAACAGGACTACACCTGACCATACCCACATTAAAAAAAAAAAAAAAAAAAAAAGCCAGTGCACTTGGCTCTCGTTTGAAAATAAACCTTCCTTTAAGGTAATCTAATGAGTAGATCTAACCGGAAACCAAATATTAGATATACTGTAAGGCACATGGCCTCATTAAATCAGTGAATTCCAAGGACGTTTGTTAACAGCTTTAAATATTGTCTGGTTTTTAAATATTTAATTAATACCACAGTGTGTAAAGGTGTCTCCAGAATTCGGACTCATATCAAACACACTCATATTACACATATTAACATGTTGCAACAAACGCTAAACATACTGTGTTTCTGTCGTCATTCCCATGTTTTATAATCATATCTGATTTTTAGGAAAAGATATACAAATTTAACTGGTACATCTTTGATAATTATTGTGAAAAACATTTACCAAGAAGCTGGTCAGCTAGTGGTTTGTGGTGCATACTTTGAAGCACACCCAGGTGATCTGCTGAGTAAAACCCAGAAACTTCTCAAGTGTTAACCACTATTAGAGAGGTTTCTGGAATAGAAAAGTTTCTCTGGGGTTTACTCAGAGCGGTTATCGGTCTGCTTCACAAAATGAGCAGCGGACCTACAGTTAATATAGTTATAGTATGCTTATATAGAAGTTTTCCTGGATTTCTTTTACTTATTCACAGACTCATTCCATTGTGCTCATAGTGAAGTGGTTTATTGGCATTTCCATATTTCTTTTAATCACTGCATTTATTATAAAACACAAAACTAAGAAAAAAAAACACTATAAATATATAACCAATGAATTTAACACAACACAAATTGCCCTAAAAATTAGCTTTGTACCATTAAAAAGATAAATCAGAGCTTGAGTAAAAGCAGGAAGACTTTATAACTTGCACTGCAGAATTCCTTCATTTGTATTTATGTTACTCAGTCATACTGTAGGTAGCTCCCTAATTTTACCTGGCATGTAAAACTTAAAGGAACATTTGGCCAGTTTTAAAACATTGCCTAATGTTACTCCCACCTGGATCTCTTTAAATGACTATGGTATGAGCTGAGCTGTGGTGCCATCTTTTCCTGCTTTTATACCTACCAACATCAATTTATGAAAAAAAGCCACTATATGCCAGTGTTGGTGCACATTTTGGCACATATATAGTGTGTAGATGCCTTGAAATGTTCTAAATAGAACTAGATTTTTTGACAGTGAAAGAACAGTATCCAACTGAGTGTAAACAAAGGCTGTTTCCTACATGGGCAGTGGTGTGCAGCACTCACAACATCTGTAATCAAACACGCTAACAGCACCACATTTACTTAATAGTAAACTAAGGACAATAATATTACATTGATTGTGGACCTGTGGATTTTGTTGTCATATTTAGAGGCTAAATGTTCCTTTAAGACAGCATCAGTTAGTCATATCTTTAAGGCTAATGAGCTGAACACTACAGGTGTAATGGTGTAAAGATAATTTATTCACCATAAAAAAGGTGCTGAGGTGTTTAGAGTAAGGCGGCTTGTTGTGGCTGTAATCACTTAAGGTAGCATAGACGGAAGTGAACAAGAGTCTGTAACCCAATTCTAAATCAACCACGATCTGGTTAAAATGACAACAGCAATAAAAATCAAGTATTAAAAAAACACACCTGGCTTAAGGAGAATTTATTTCATCTTATGCTTTCAGAGTTGTGCAAGGACTTCAAAATTGGCTGGCTTAGAGGTTGATTTGGAATTGAGTACAGAATAATATAATATTTCCAGACAGCATTGACTTTGGCATGACCGTAGGCATATGTTTCAGCTGTTGCCTTCAGGTTCATCAGGGTCAGATGGCAGAGCAGAGACTCCCCGATTTATCCAGCGCTGGTCGGCTCCTCTCCTCTGGCTCTCCTGTTGCTCCCTGTACTGGCTTAGCAGAGCACCCACCTGCTCCTGGTCATTAAATGGACTAGGGCGGAAATTGGACCTTAACAATTCTCGGTACTGAGGACAAAAACAAACATTAAACTCAATAAACATCACTGTGTTAATGTTAAATAACATTGAAATGTACTGTCCACATACAGTAGGCTCTCTGTGACTCACAAATGTCCACAGAGCGGCTTCAAATATGTAAGCATTTACAGTTAAATATATTTATTAACTTATGTCCAATTTAGAATTTGTCACTGTTTTTTTGTCAGTGTTTTTGTCATTTTTTTTTCTAGAAAATTGCTCATATATATTTCTTCTTAAAGTGTGACTTCACCATTTTCAACTTGCTCTCTGTGGTGGCTTTAGTTTAGTGTGTAAATATCCTTTAATGGTTTTAGACTTCCCTCTTAGTTTACTATATTAAAATGTCTCTCTCCTTCTAGCTGAAAAAATTTTTCATTATTAAGAGTTCAAATGATGTCATATGGAGGAGCTCTGGAAACGCAGGTTGACCATGATCAATAGCCTGAGCAACAAGATTACACAATCTGAACTGAAGGTTCCTAAAAGTCATGTCATCTGGTGGCATTTTTCCGCTAGGAATAGAGAGAGATTTCAACATAGGGAAGTCAGATTAATGAATAATTAATTACATGTACTACTCAAACTAGACCCAAAAGAAGCAAGTTAAATATCAATATCCTTTCATTTGTATTTCATACAGACAGCTTAATAGCTAAATATTGTGGCTGGTTGTGTCTATTTAACTGGCTATTCAGAGTGATGTGTGCTTGTATTTTGTATGTCTCCAATAAGGAAACATGAAGATGATTTTATTGTATGAACTGAACTTATTAAACAGCACAATATAGTAAAACCTATGCCACAAAATAATAATCACTCTATTTGCTTTTTCAATGACCTACATTATTGATATTAAAGAAATTCCAGTGCAATTGAGGGGCTGTCTGGATCATATTTAAATGATCACAGATATTTACCTTGGGGCCTGACAGGTGGGAGGAGAGAGTCTTAAACACAACTCTTCTTAGGAACAGTTGGCTCTGTGCAGAGATTCCTGCTCCCACAGTCATCTGAATCATGATTTCCCTTCCACGCCTCCTCATACACTTCCATGTGGGAATGGAAAGGTTTCTTTTTCAAGATATTCCAGTTACTTTATTGCTGACGGCAGTTTATGGCACATCACAGTATATGAATGTAGTTGGTTGGTTTGTCAAAATGTTACAATTTCTGTAAAGTAAAAGATTAGTACTAATATTCTCAAAGGATTTATAGTGGGAGCAGCGCGGGGGACTGAGTGGTTAGAGCTGCAGCCTTAAAGCTAGAAGGTCTCTGCTTCAAATCTACCTGCTGGTTGTGGCTTCACTGAGTGGGGGTTGCATGTTCTACCTTTGCGTGTATGGGTTTCTTACAGGTCCTCTGGTTTCCTCCCACAGCCCAAAGACATACAGTATATGTCGGGTCAATTAGCGACTCTAAATTGCTTGTAGGTGTGAATTTGAGTGAGAATGCTTGTCTGTCTGTGTATTTCTCATTGTGTTGGCCCTAAATATTCTAGTGTCCTGTCCAGGATGTATCCCGCCCCTCACCCAAAGGCAGCTGGGATAAGCTTCAGCCCCCCTCCTCCATTTAAGAAAATGGATTGACGGCTTATAGTGGTAGCTTTATCAAGATTCAAAGAAAGTTCTCAAAGACAGAAATCTGTCAAATGATGTAAAGCTGCTAAATAAACACCTCAATATTATAATAAATATCAGCAAATTCTATTAACTGACTGCAGCTGCTCAATTGTGTAGACGTATGAATGATGGCATCAGTGTCCAACAAAGTTTTGGAACTTATTGTTTTTTCATATGCTAGAGCACAAAACACTGAGAAGGTGAAAGGGCGAATAAAAGTCCCTCTCGAAGGGGGTGACTGAGTTTGCGTTAACCTGCTGTAACCTTCCGGTACAAGTTTTCTCTGTTGGTCTAACAACAGCAGCAGTTCAAAAGGTGAAGGACTGCAATTTCTCAAGTCTTAACAATATCCATATTGTTTTTTTTTTATTTTGTGCAATACCTTAATCATTACAAAATATTATTAAAGTGAAAGTCATTCAAAATAATACATTAATCTTTCTAAAATTAGCATTGTAACCATTTACCTAAAAAAACAAAACAGAATAACACTGACTCACAGGACACACAACTGTACAACAACAACAACTTAATCAAAAGCAGAGTGTAAAGATAGCACATCGAGCGGTGTGATATAAGATGTTGCACACGGTCCTATCATCAGTGTCATCTTGAAAAAAGAAAATGAATCTTTTCAGAAGCCACAAAGTACTTTCAGTATGTGAATTTTATTACAGACTAAAACATAAACCGATGTCATTTGTGGAAAAATAAAAGTGGATGACTGAAAATCAAAGGGCATCGTACTGTTAGAGCTCGAGACATAACTTTACAGTATTAAAAGGTTGAGTTAAGCCACAGGTTCATTGCCTAATCGCTGAACAACAGAGCCGGTCAGTAGTGCAGTGTATTTCATGTGTCCTGTGGCACTAAACAGTGTCGTTACCAATGCATCTGTAAAAAACTACACTGTTGCCTCGAGCATGTTGCAGTGTCTGAGACCATGGTGGGAAAAGCACCAATACACACAGCCCATTTCATTTTAAATCCTCGAAATCAATGCAAGATCTACAAACAATGCATATTTTCTTAAGTCATGTTGTGTTGCAAGATGCTGACAGTAATGCTAAACACGTGATGTGCAGTACCAAGCTAATGCAATCCCAGCAAACCCCCCACAGTTCCCTTTCTCTAATCAATGGCTCTGAGGCATTTAAATGTCATCACACACTAGCTGCCTTCAGTTAGCCAAATCCTGCAAAACCTCATAGGCTACACATGAGTACCTACTGTGCAACATATAAACAACACATTCTGCCAAAAGTAAATATCTCTATCAGTCTTTTAAATGTGAAAATAAAATCTATACTTGAAAACCACAACCTCATGACTCAAGGATGCAGTCTTCACAGACTTAAAGCAGTATGGTTAATACAACCACACAGTATGTGCACATTTCATGTATCCTCATACATATTGCATATTTTCTCTGAGAAAATGCTCTAACCCACATAAGACAAATAAAAGGTTTATACCTCTCAATATTTTACTAGGAGGTAATATTTTTTAGTGAAGTGAAGGTAGAAAAATCCAAAAAGCTTATAGTACGGTGACTGACTTTAAAGTCCTTCTTTAAGCAATATAATAGAATGGGACAATTTATCTGCGACAAAGCAATCAAAAACATCTAAGTCAGGGAGAAAAAAATTAAAGCATAGTGCTATGAGACATAATGTTTCTGTTTCATGACAGATGTGCAAGAAAGGACAGTAAAGGAAAACTTTTTCTTTATAGTATGAGTAGGAAGTTTTGGAAGTGTTGTCACTTCAACATTTTTTTCAAAATTGGGAATGTGTGCTAAGAGTACAGAGTTTTGTAACTGGATGCCACGGAGCTGTATCCATGGATTCAACATCAATATAGGATTGCAAAGCCCAGGAAATGTTAAAGAGGCCAGTCTGCCACTTCCTTCACCCTTTCAGGGTCCATTTGGATGTTTCCTGCAGAGGTAACAAACCCCAGAAAAGACACAGAGGAAGCAGGCAACTCGCATTCTGTGCTTTAAAAAATAACAATTTGTGCTCCAACAGTCTTTGGAATATGGCTCCTACATGGCACATGTGACAGACATCAAGTAAATCAAGATTGATAAAGATTTTAACATTTTTCAGGGGTCAGAAGGCTGAAGAGATAAGTGGAAGGGGGTACCTGTTTTTAACAGTGGTCTTTCAGGCCTCAATATTCACCACAGCAGTGTAGGATCTTGTCCTTCTTTCCAACAAAGAAAAACTCCAACACCCACAGAAGACGTAGATGCACGGATAAGGTTAACAACTAGTTCATGTATAACTCTATGGTCTTAGACTTACTGAAAACCACTTACAGATCATATTTCGCTGGCACAGGGCTCAGACCCGAGTAGTTATTTTAATCTAGAGATGTTGTAGGGCAACTGCAACAGACCTGAGCCCTCAGAAGAATACTAGGGATCCCACCCCATAATGGCTCCTGTTGCCCAGTCATTTTGAGACTGGTATTTGCATAGCCACAGATTACCCGATATTACAGGTAACTGGAGTCGACAAATGACAAAAAAAAAATGGGGCATTCTCATAATGGTTATCTGATATAATAGTGTGAACTAGTCTTATCTGATGGGTTATCTTCAGTTCTGTAGACTTGAATTACTTCTGGCAGCAGTTCAAGACCGAGCTGCTCAACTAACTGATCATCAATGAAACTGGCTTCAGCTAAAATGTTTAATTTTCTGATTTCTAGCAAGGCGTTCAATAAAGATTGTACAAACAGTCACAGGTTTTCTTAGCTAGTGTCATGTTTCACACAGTTAAAGAATTGTGTGATAGATTGTTCTGTGAAACCTCTATGAGACAGTGTGATACAATTGGTCTTCAAAGGATGCGGCCCCCGAATGGAGAGACAGGTTGTGTCACAGAAAGCACCCGTTTATATTATATTGCTCAAGTTTGGAGCGTCTCTACTCCACGATCATGTGAAATAAGTTACAGCTGTAGCTTTACCATAAGAATTAAACTTGAGAATTGTATACAGTGCCTTGCAAAAGTATTCACACCCCTTGAAATTCTCCAGATTTTGCAAATGTATTTTATTGAGATTTTATGTGATAGACACACACAAAGTGGTATAAATGGTTTTCAAATGTTTTTATAACTAAATATCTGAAAAGTGTGGTGTGCATTGTTATCTGAGTCAATACTTCGTAAAAATCACCTTTGTTGCAATTACAGCTGCAAGTCTTTTAGGGTAAGTCTCTAACTGCTTTTCACATCTAGAGAATGAAACTTTTGCACATTCTTCTTTGCAAAATAGCCCAAGTTCATTCAGATTGGATGGAGAGCATTTGTGAACAGTAATTTTCCAGTTTTGCCACAGTTGGATTTACTGTAGGTTTGGACTTTGACTGGCGCATTCTAACACATGAATATGTGTCGATCTAAACCATTCTATTGTAGCTCTGGCTGTATGTTTACGGTCGTTGTCCTGCTGTAAGGTCAACCTTCGTCTCAGTCTCAAGTCTTTTGGAGTCCCAGTCTCAAGTCTCTAACAGGTTTTCTTTGCCCTGTATTTGGCTCCACTCATCTTCCCATCAACTCTGACCATCTTCCCTGTCCCTGCTGAAGAAAAGCATCCCCACAACACGATGCTGCCACCACGTTTCACGGTGGGGACGGTGTGTTCAGGGTGGTGTGCAGCGTTAGGTTTTAGCCACATATAGCGTTTTGCATTTAGGCCAAAAAGTTCAATTTTGGTCTCATCTTACGAGAGAACCTTCTTCCACATGTCTGCTGTGTCCCCCACATGGCTTGGTGGGACTTTTTATGGCTTTCTTCTTCCCACTCTTCCATAAAGGCCAGATACGTGGAGAGCATAACTAATAGTTGTTGTGTGGACAGTTTCACCCACCTGAGCTGTGGATCTCTGCAGCTCCTCCAGAGTTACCATGGGCCTCTTGTGTGCTTCTCTGAATAATGCTCTCCTTTTTATAACCTAACCCTGCTTTAAACAGGTCCACAACTTTATCCCTGACATTCTCTAACAAACCTCTGAGGGCTTCACAAAACAGCTGTATTTCTACTGATATTAAATTATACACAGGTGGACTCTAATTAATAATTAAGTGACTTCTGAAGGCAATCGGTTCAACTGGATTTTAGTTAGGGGTATCAGAGTTAGGGGTCTGAACAAAGATGCAAGCCACACTTTTCAGATATTTGTAAAATATTTTCAAAAACCATTTATCATTTTCCTTTCACTTAACAAATATGCACCACTTTGTGTTGGTCCATCACATAAAATCCCAACAAAAACCTTTACATTTGTGGTTGTAATGTGATAAAACGTAAAAAAGTTCAAGGGATATGAATACTTGTGCAATGTATTGTACAAAGTTACCTTTGATGTAAACCCTACGCGAGAGATTTACTAATCTGTGTTATTTTACTGATTAAATAACTGATTCACAACTATTTCTGTCTCCTTAGGTGATGCAAGATTTTCTGTTTGGTTTCTTGCTGCAGCTGAGAATCTCACCTCTGCTGTTTCACTTGTAGAGTTGATAGTTTACTGCATAACAAGCCGAGGCTGTTTACAAAAGCTACGAATGATTTAAAAAAGTAACACACAAATCATCACACATGACAACACCCGCCACAACTGTCAGGTACATCAGGTTCCATCACACCAAGAGACAGGTTAACAGGTTAACCACCAGCTGCATGTACTATGTGATGGTTGTTTGCATCATATCCTGTGAGTTCCTGTGCATTTCAACTGGCTTTAAATAACCAAGAACAACACATAACTTACAAAAGCTTTTCCATAATTATACTATATCGTTGAGCTAAAAGTTTAAACAACGGCATTTTTATACTTGAGATTATTTTTGGGCCTTTTATGCCTTCGGCAGTGGACAGGAATCCAGGGCAGAGAGAGATGTAAGAAATGCTCACCAGCTGGGAGTCGATTCATGGATATTGCAATTCTGTGGTGTGGGCCTTCACACAAGAAAGGCTTAAGGAATAAAATATAAAACCCATTTTGATTTTAGGCTGCAATGCTGCGTTTTGTAAAGGGGGCTGGATTCACTTATTGCAAATAGTGTCAAATCAATGTGTACTTCCCATGTGTGTATGTATACAAACACATACAGTGGGCATGTGTGTAGCGTGTGTGTGTGTGTGCTTACCTCTGAAACTTTTGTTGTCTGGTACTCCTGCAGCTGCTCCTGAAAGCCATAGTTCGGGCCAACGAAGGAGCGAACCGCCTTGATGGCAGACAGACACTCCTCCCAGCTGTAGTGGGTGACAGTCATCAGGTAGGCCACTACCATGGTGGTGCTGCGGGACACACCTGCAAGGCTACAGCGACACAAAGGGCATGAAGTCATTGCCAAAAAGCAGGTAGAGGTAAACACTTTATTTCCTAATGGAAATATTTAAATAATGGAACGTGAGCTGAAACTTTGTGATTCATTTCGATTTGACACATCCAGATAAGAAAGGAGCTGGTTAGAGTTTTAGACCTAAAAACGTACCAGTGAACAAGACATGAGCCACCATTCAGACGACATTCATGGATGAAAGTGATGCACTCTTTAAAATGCTGTAATCTGGAAAGAAAAAGGGAACATAAATGTTAGCAAGTACTTTCAACTTGGCAGACGTTTCTACGGTACACAGTACAAAATGTAAAGCAAAATGTTCGGGGTAACAAATACCATTAGTGTTAAAGCTTGTCAAATCAAGAAAGTAGCTTGCTTTTAAGAACAATGGTATAAAGGTTGTAAATCTAAAAATAAATTACAGGTTATAGGATATGAGAAAGCCATCTTGAACTGAAACTCCTGTGTCGAAGGCCTAACTTTGCTTTAGATAGGTTCCTGAAACTCTGTAACCTATAACTGTTTTGATTTTGACTGTAGAAACTGCAGGTCCATTTCACATATAGTTTTGATATATTTTTGTTTTCAGAAAGGAAAAAAGGACAGATTTTTTATCCTTTTTTTGTCTTTCAGCAGCTCCAATTTGTCATGTGAGAAAAGGGTCGGCCCTGCTCAAACAGAGAATGTTGTGGTAGACCAGAGCACAGACAGCAGGGAACAGACAAGGGAAGTAACTGTCCTGAATTTGTCTATCTGCAAAATTACATCAACTTCCAGTGATCATTTTGTGTCTAAATAGGATCAAGTGGATCATTTAGCAGCAAAGATTCAGCAAGGCCTCTTTCTCACGGTGGACAACTCATTTTTCACATTTTTACCATTCAAACTGAAAACTTATTACTCACACAGGAGCTGTGTAAGCCTCATCACAAAACACTTCTATTCCAGCTTCTATTCCACCCCCAAACCCCCCCTCAAGACAGAAACAGTAAAACTGCAGCGTATTATGGAAGATCAGAGGAATTCACTCTAAAATAACAACGAAACACAAAGAGGCACAGTGTGGTGCAAGCACTCCTCAAATATCCACCTTGGTCACTGTCAGGAAACACTGATGGTGCTTTGCATAATCTTGAAGTGCATGGCTGATAGCACTGTCTCCTGAGGAGCAGATGCTGGTTACTCAATAGCAGACAGAATAACAGACTGGGGCTAAAATAGACTGACTGCCACTTTCCTCCCTTCCTGAGATCCAAACTCCTCCTTAAATGATGTCTCCTCAGCATTTTGTCACTTGGTTCTGTCTTCCTAGCACAGAGGTTTCCGGCCTTCTTGTTAAACATGCAGAAAATTACCCTGTGACAGGGACTTGAGGTTTTAACCAGCTGAATCTAGAGAACACCGAAACAAAAATAAACTGTTGATCTACTGTACATTTGAAGAAATTCTATGGTATGGTAAATTTTTTTTTTTCGTTTTTATTTAAAAAAAACAAAACAAAAACATCTTAGTTATCACAAAAGCACACCATGGTGGACATGCATACGTCTCACACAAATGCAAAAGTAATTTTGGAAAGGTTTAATGCAAATGAGTTTACACCTTCATGGTCAGTGCACACAGTGCAATAGAACCATACCAGGCTTGTCATCAGAATGCTCATTAAAAAAGGAAAACATCTGTCCCCTCCATAAACATTTTGCAACCATATAAATCCAAATTTAAATTAATTCCAATAATGTGTTAATTTTTTAATAGCCTTTACAACGTCAATAAAAATGGGAACCACGTTGGCCTTTGTTCAGCCACTCCTAATGCCTTTTATGCTATATGATCGTAGATGAGGATGTTTAAAGCGATAAGATTTGTTTGAGAGTATTAGCTTCTGCAAGCATTTAGGATTCCCTGTTATTACAATTTATTTCTTTTGTAAAGTAAATGGTGAAACTTGAGATTTGGGGCTATACATTAAGAGCTTTGTGGAGGTTAAAGGTTTTTCAAATCGCTGCTAAAAAAAAAAACCAAAAAAAAAAAAAAAACCAGAGCCTCTGGGAGAGAGACAGTCCTTACTGTGGACCTTACACATCAGACCTGGTCAAAGGGGGCCCCTAGTTGGTGGCGAGCCTGGTGGCGTGGCAGTTGGCCTCACCACTCAGTCAGACCAGTGATTGTGACAGAGGGGGGTTATTAAAGCCCCGGGTGGTCGAGGCCGACAGCCAGATGTCACACTAAGGTTTCCTTCCTCTGCTGCCTGAAGGAAGGGCGCTCGATTGCGACAGTGGTGATCAGACACCTCGAACCCAACCCAATCAGCAATATCCAAACCAAACCTTAGACATCAATTCCTATTAACATGCATTTCCTTCAGCTCAAAATTGTGTTCTTTTCTACTGGGATTCCTCTTTGGAACTCAATAAACTCAATTTCTTCAGAGGTCTAATTGATTCTTCAGTCATTTTTCTGGTTATGTAGGAGTCAGGAAATTTGAATGAAGCATTTTGAAGTTATATACAGGATCTAATACACAGTTCAGTCAACATTGACTTTATAATTCTACTATGTCATCAGCAAATTAAGTACTCATTTAAAAATTCCCCCTGCTTTTCCCTTCACCTTCAGCCAATTTTAGCATGACCTATTCCCTTATTGTACAGTCCCTGTCATTGTAGACTTGTGGATGTTGTGATAAGCACTGTACTTCCACATACATAGCTCTATTTTTTACCTGTCAACAAGGAACTTTATAGAATTAGTGTCATGTCTTGGGGATTAACACAAGCCCTTCCAAGATCCCACCTGTGTTTGTGCATGAATCCTGACCAACCAGGAGAAGGCACCAGTGCATCCACAGGGACATAATCACTTACTAGTGTAGCACCGACATGGGTTTCAAGACAATACAGTGTTTGACACTAATGTTTAAACGGCAATTCAATTTAATCCAGAATTACTGCAGCAGGTTTTCCATGACCATACACAGGAATCCACACAGATACTGTGACTAATGTGTCATGTTAGTGAATGCTGGAAGGGAAGAGGGACAGCTCATGCCTCTTTCAACATCCAGACTGCCCCATGAAGAACAACCACACATTGAACACACTTTCTCCATCTCTCTCGCTGTCTTGTAGCTCACATACAAACATAAAATTAGAAAGTCCTGTTAGTGCTTAATGTTTAGAAACATTAGAGACCTACTTCATATTTATATGTATCATAAGATAAACATAACTGATAAATTATTTAAATAAACCAAGAGCTAATGGTCACCTTTAGACATACACAGTATAAAACAAGTAAGCCATTGCCAGTAGCAAATGTCAATCAACAACAGCAACAACAACAATTCTAAACTGTGAAAAGTCTTTATACAGTCTTTTTGACGGTTTGTACTAGGCTGTCACACCCTGGGACCTCAGTGTAACAGTGTTGAAATCATACTGCATGACTCATGTCATCTTCAGAAATTCACATTAACATGGATATTTAAAATCTGATTAATAAACAGCACCCATTGTGTGTGTGTGTCTGTGTGTGTGAGAGAGAGAGCTTTTTACTCACAAGTTCTCACTAGAAGCATCAGCTGCATGAATACAAAGGTACGTCATATCCTGTAAAACATATATTAGTGTAAGTGTATTTGAAAGAAAGTGGTCAAGATCGCTGCATGTTACACACCGAGGTGTGAAAACTCTCTCTCACTCTCTCTCTCATTATAGAATATAACAATCATATCATATATTATGAAATACATCTTAAGTCAACTAGCATGAGCATGAGATGCCAAACCAATCCCCTCTGCTCCTCCCAGCCCTCCCTGTCACTGCTCTACTTTGCTCTGCTACAGTCTGATGTGCTCCACCAAACTGTGCCCAGCTATTCAGGTAGATGTTATGAAAGTTTAATCAAGGAAAATCCAACACTTCTTAATAAAGCAGCATTAAATGGAATTCTCTGATTGGTAAGAAGGGAAAACCTCACTTAAAAAAACATTTAGAAACAATTATCTCTTCACTGCTGCCACTGCTGTTCAATGAGTCTGGGTCCCAAGAGGCTTCAAAAACACCAGAGCAAATTAAGCTTTGAATCATACTTCTACTTAAAAATATTTTTCATGAATGACATATTGTAGCTTTAATGGCTAGAATTATGGGCCAGGTCATTTATTTGCAAATGGGCAATATCTCTAAATCTAATAATCTAATAATAATAAGTCTTAACATCTGAAGAAACTTGCTTTTTGATATTATTAGCTCCTGTCCCTAAACACACTCACAGCTCAGCATCTAAACTGTACATTTTAGTCACAAAACTCACAACCGTAACTCATCACCACCCCCAACTGGCTGATAGGACACATCACATACTGAATAAACAGACAAGCACACTTACACATATGTGTTCTTTTTAACAGAGTGAGAGATGAGTACTGGTTTGATATATAACTAATAATTAAGACACAAAATATCCCAGCCAACGCTGACTGTCCACTGACCTTAAACACAGGCTTAGCATTGTTGCAAACAGACAGGATGTGTGTGATGCCATTCGTTGACAGACTTTCTCTGTTTTCTGCGTCTTAAACAAGAAGAGACAAGAACATCAGCTGTTGTCAGTGGAGTTCACACCAACAGTTATGATCAGTTACACTGTGAGCTGCTGCAGAGCAAAGACAACATCATTTAGTACAGTTATGTCTGCGGTCACTTGAACTAATTTTAGCTGTTATGCTTGTGCCATCATGTGGAGCCATCATAGCAGCTAATGTTAGAAAGCTGCAACAACCACATTAAATGGGAAGAGGTTGTTCCAGGCCAGGGAATGGCACGCTAATGACTGTTAACTCTAATTTAATGTGAAGCGTCTTCTAGCTATTAGCTGTCTTTTGTCCAACAACGCATTTGTACCAACTGAATGTGCATTATTAATATGTTAGGTTTAGTGTAAGGTTTCATCCACTTGAATCCACTCGAATGGCAAAAAAAGGGATGCAAACCTAACCTAAGCCTATCAAAATAACAACGCACATTCGGCCTGTACAGGTAACACAAATGGTCAAGAAGTGTACACAAGTAAAATACAGAAAATTATATTGGTGCAAAAGTGACTCTCCCACTAAACTAATTAACAATTAATCAAATTAAAACTAATCAAATGTGCATTAAATATTATGTGGATTAATAACTAAATCTTAGTTTTACTCTTTCTGACAATTCAAAATACAAGGCTGCAAACTTTTACTACCAACTGTATGGTGGCTATAGTGGATATAATGGGGTGTTATTGTACTGAAGTCTTGACTCGACCAGCTATAACATTTTTATTTTTTTAAAAACCTTAAATGAAGATTGTGTTCAGCTTACCTCTAATATTCCCAAGGTAGAGTCCATCGACAACCTGTGAAGCAGCATTTGCAGACATGTTGAATTTAAGTTAGATATTCATCACATTCTGGTTGAGCTAGATTGGATTTAAGGCTTAAGAACCAAGTACCAGCAAAGGAAACATTCCCTAGAGCCATACAAGGCCTGAAGCACTGAAGCAACAATGCATGATTATCAGGAGGAAGTGATGAGAAGCAAGAATCCCTGGGTGCAGCTGTACAACTTTGGTAGTAGTACAATGAGATGGCAGATATCTAAAAATTCTGGGTTCACACTAATAACATGTATTACTAACACAGCCTGCACATTGCTGTGGTAAATAAGAATTGAAATACATATGATAGATGGATATGCTTATGTAAAAACTTATAATTCAATCCATAATCCAACAAACAAACACATTTATTTCTGTTAACTAATATATCAGACAAGAGGTAAGTTTGCATTTTTACATTTCTTAACTTTTGTCACAAAAAGCTGCTGAAAACAGAACTCTTGCGCATCTTCCTATGCACTTAAATCTCTTTAAAAAAAAATAAAAAAATCCTTTCTGCTCTTTCTTGCACTTGCATCTCGCGAACTGTGAACACTTTTCTGATAGGACTTTGATTTGATGTTTTCTCCTTGACTTAGATTTTTGCTGCCTTGTACCTCACTTGTAGGTCGCTTTGGATAAAAGCGTCTGCTAAATGAAATGTAAAGGCATCATAATTGAAAGGGCCAATACAGAGGGTCTGGAAAATAATCACCACCCTTTGAAGTTTTCATCCTTTTTTTAACAACACTGAATAAAAATCTATTTAACTTTCTTCTAAAAATTACCAGAAAAAAAAAATACTCGTCAGTGGACTTTAATGTTCTCTAAAATAATCGTAATTAAAAATGTGAAACTGAAAATAAGTGATTGCACAATGAATTGCGAATTCTTGTAAATCAGTGTCATAGCCACAATTACACCATAAAAATAAAATAAGATTTTTAAAAAGCAAAAATCAGGGGATATATAGGGGAAGATCCATTTATTATCTTTAAATTCTTATCCTGTTCAGGATTACAGGGGGCTGGAGCCTATTCAGCTGCCATTGTGTGAGCTGTCCTTAAAAACTGAGTGTCTTTAAGTGAAAAATACTAGTGAGGGAGACCAACAGGACACCTATGACTCCTCTGAAGGAGTTTCAAGCTTCAGCAGCTGAGATGGGACAGACCACAGTCTAGGTTTTGTCTAGTCTGATGGTCAAAAAGTTCAATGTAGAAACTTCTCTCATGTTACTTCAATGTCTCACAGATGCCTTCTGGTGAACCCAAACTAAATTTTAAATGGATCTTTTTTCTCCTTGATGCTCTCCCATAAAGCTTCGACTGCTGAAGAACTTGGGCCCCATCTAGCCTATGTACGATCTCTCTTAACTACTGAAGCTTATAAGTCCTTCACAGGAATCTGAGGTGTCCTGGTGGCCTCCCTCGCTAGTCTCTCTTTTGCACGGTCACTGTAGCTCAGTTGGTAAAGGCAGTCGGAGAGAAACAGTCCCCGGCCCTGGCTATATGTCGAAGTGTCTCCGAGCAAGACACTGAACCCATAACAGCCCATTCCCCTCACAAGCTGTGCAGTGTCAGTCCAACCCTGAACTCACGGGATAAGCCGAAAGGACAGAAAAAAAAAAAAAAAAAAACTCAACGAATGGGCTGCTCTAGGCAGATTTACCATGTGCTACATTCCTTCTTTTTCCATTTCCTAAAGAATTAATACATTTACTCTGCTCCAAAACACATTTAAGATATTCTTTTATTTAATTGAATATATATATATTTAATCTAATTACATTGCTGTGAGCAAAGTTGCGTGAGCCCTAATTGGAAGGTCAAAGGTCAGGTTCTGCAATAGTGCAGGATGGATTTAGAGCCTTGCTTATGAGCACTTCAGCCATTCCTCACAAATGTAGAGGGTAAAAAAACAAGGGGGCCGGGTGGATCAGTGGTAGAGCATTGGGTTAGGATCTAGAAGGCCGCGGGATAGAATCCCAGTCACGGTCCTGAGCCCGGGTAACATGGGACGGTTGCGGCAGGAAGGGCTTCCGGCGTAAAAGCACATGCCAACTTAACGTGCGGAAAACGTTCCGCTGTGTCGACCCGTAAGCCGTTGATTTGATTTTGATTTATGTAATGAAAAAAAAATACATTTGACAGGCGTTTTCCTGATTGCTGCCCTTATAACCCGAGTTGTACAGGGCTACAGTATGAAACCAGCTAGTTTTAAATGTCACAGGACTTTGAGGAAAGCTAAGTCTTGAGTGTTTACACATCATTGTATAAATTGAAAAGGCAAGCAGTCAGCTGCATGCAATATTCAGTGTGTAGAATTTGGTCACATCCCTTATTTTCATCATACAGTCTGAATATTGGGCACAGAAAATCAATAGGCATCGTTTTTGGGTATTTGACAAGGGCACACTTTAGAGTTTTACAGGGCAAAGCGCCACAGATCCAAACATAACACTCCTACCTTATTCATTCCATTCCCCATGATGAGTCCGAACCAGTCTGCGATCAGCTACAACACTTCAGTGTCTTCAACGGCTCCGATATGTTTACATGCAACTTGAATCCGCGACGCGGCGACGCGACGCCACGACAGTGACGTACTTTCAGTTCAGAGATGTCCACAACCTCTATTAAACAACATCGTTAAGTTTCACTGCCATGTCTAAAACTGTAATATCATAATTGAGCTTTAACCTCGTCGGGGCTCCAGCAACAGTTCCGTCATGCTGCATCGTCTTCCGGATTGTTTTGACGTGAAACAACTGCGGGTCCATCCGGTAAGTGACATCACAGCATGTTGCCGTCAGCTCAGCCGTACTTTCGTTTATTCCCCTTCAATCTGACGACGGAAAACGTCTTATACAGGCATGTGAACATTACTTGATACCATTCCT
Organism: Channa argus; assembly: GCF_033026475.1. Lineage (NCBI taxonomy): Eukaryota > Metazoa > Chordata > Actinopteri > Anabantiformes > Channidae > Channa > Channa argus. Next base: position 24,906,922 of record NC_090198.1, read on the forward strand.
GACATCATAAACGTTTTATGTCAGGTATGTTCTTTTAAAACCTCCTTCAGGATGCACAGCGGTGAGTAGAAAGACTGAACAAGTTGTGAAACAAGACACTGACCATCATTTGCTAATCCAACTAAAGGTTTAAATAGCTGACTAGTTTATATGACTAATTTGATGAAGCCACATACAAACAAGTACACAGTGTATCCCTCTTTTGAAGAATACTTTAAACAAAATGTAAAAAAATACTACTGCTCAAGTTGTAGCCCATTATGGAGTTGTTTTTCCCATTTTTACATAGGAAATCAGCAGACTAATATTTAAAATTGTCTAACTAAATGATTTGCAATAATGTGTAAATCAATCTTCTCAAAGCATTATTTACAAGTCAAAAAGATAAGACAAATCAATAAGTTTTATCAGATTAGCCATTTTATTAATATACACATGACCATAAGAGGAAGGATTCTTCTTAAATTCACACTGAGGGATTGTGGACAATGGATAAATACAGAAATATAAGTATTCCTGTAACTTTGAGTTGGTCTGCCTTTATTTTCAAGTATGTGTCATGGTCCTCTAGGTCCTTTACTTTTTCCACTGTTTTTTTTCGTAGTCCCACTTGGCCGAGAAGCCCTCTATTGGGTTGATTCTCATGTCCAGCATTCTCTGCAGTTCCTTCTCTTTGTACTCAGGATCAAATGTGTGTGGGACTGGTCCATACACTGCAAAAAAAGGTAAGATGTCAAGCTACAAGCATAATTAGACCGTAATCAAACAAATAGTAAACCACTGACAACTATACTGTTTTTGGTTTCTTTGAGCCCATTGGTTAAGATTACAGGTAGCTCTACATTAAACATTGGACAGATGTTCATGACTATTATAGACATTTTTCAACACTTACAAAACTTTCTCTGCCAGAGAACAACCAGGCCAGTGAAGCCGATAAAGAACAACATCCCTCCAACAACAGACTTCCACTCTGATGACCCCTTGTTCATCTCAGCAAAGCTCTGATTGAAGCTGATGCGGTACACTGAAGATTGGATACACACAAAGGTACGTGACTAAAGTTCTAACAGCAGAAAAGTGATGGAAACAAATAGGATGCTTCTACACATATGACTATTACTGGTAATAAAATCAGTTTCAGTAACGATGAACATTTCAGGGTGTTACTTGCACAAGTCTTACGTTCAATCTTCTCGGCATTGGAGAGTGCAGCCCAGGAGCCCTTTTCCTTCTCCTTCAGGGACTTCTGCTCAGGACTCAGGTTCTGCACATAGCGGATCTCCGGCAGGGGGACATCCTGCCTGTCAAAGTAGGGAGGTAGAGTATATTCCTCTACCTTAGCAACACCTGCAGGAAATGAAATAGAATAATTCATCAGTTGAGTTTTGCCAACACTTAAAGCCTTGATTGAAGTCAAATGTTAGAAATACAAACCTTGTCTAACACGACTCGTTTTACTTTTTTTAAACACTGTTAAAATGTTAAATAGAAACCATTTTATTAACTGCCCCAAGGATTTAAATGTAATTTAAGTTGTGCTCCAGATCACTTGTGTTTCGCAGTAGCTAAAGTAATCAGCTTTTAAGTCATATTCCAAATCTTGTCAAATAACTTTGGTGAAATATATACAAATTATTTTGCTATTATTACAGAGGTGCTATTACTCGCTACTACTTAATATATAATGCAACTTGTCACTTGATATATCCAGATACACTGATCAGCCACAGCACTGGTGGCCATAGGTCAGCATGGGTATTCTGATGGGTCTAAAGCTACAAAGCCCCATATGCAGCAAATTGCGTTGCACTGTTCTTTATGACCTTACATTATTTATTATGCTAACCACTGTCCACCTCAACACAGGAACCATAAGGTAGTTTTAACATTGTGGGATATGGGTGTATATGATTTCATGCTATTGCTAAATAGAGCTTTATCACTGTAATGAATTAAATGGTAAGTCAAGTGTGGAAGTTTTGTTTTTTGGCCATTCCTTGATCCAACTTTGGAAGAGTATGGGGGTGATATATTTATTCATTCTTACCATCCAGATTCCGATTACATGGGAGAAATGTGTTTTAATTGTTCTAATTGAATTAGTTTTTAAGAGTTGAGATATAAACAGTATACATATACACAAAGGTATGAGGTGAACATTGGATTCATTTCAAGTCACTTACCATGTCCACCGCGTAAGCAGACAGATGTGGAGATGGCACGCTTGCCAATAAGGCTAAAGGCTCTGGTGGCTAACATGCTGTGAAAAGGTCATAAATAAACCAATTAAGCACGTTTGCACACATCCATAACATTCATTACAAAACATCCTTACTTTGACTTTAATGTAACAGTCATTTCTAATGTTAAAATGTACTAAACGAGCCCAAGCTCTTTGTCAGCTTATATTAAGATGTGTTACCACCTCATTACTTTCATTTCATTCATACTTTCATTTCCAGCCTATTTTACAGTTCTTCTACACGCACCTTAACATAATATAAGCGTTCAAAACTAAACTGGGTGTACAGCACATTGCTTACATTTTAAAACTGTGTTTGAACAGTTCTACGTGCCGCGTTTAATAAGGGGACTATGTAAAGACCAAGAATATATTTTTGATTTAAAGTTAAAGTTTAAAAAAAATAATAATTTAAATGCTTGGTTTTTAATATGGTTTTTAATGGGTTTTTAAATATTTTAATGCTTGGTAATATGCGTTTCAGATAAATCACGTAGTTCGCACAAACAAATCTCTTACGATATATGTATTTACATGTGTGTTTACAAATGAGATTGTGCCTTCAAAGCTAATCTCTAACTGAAACCCAAGGCGCTGAGCTAACGTTAGCATTAGCTGCCAACACAAGGTCATAGAGTCCGAAAAAACATAACACTGAAATACTAGCTTATTTGAGAAAGCACTGTACGATTCGACATTTTCCACTGACTGACCGCCTTTCTATACACACGCTGTAGACCACTGTGACATTTACTGCGTGTGCAACGCATTTGCCTCTGCAAATTTGATGGTTAAAGCTTACGACAGTTAGCCGGCACGTCAGCCAGCGCTACCCCCGCTACGCTCTGACAAAGTCATTGTTACAAAAAATGCCTGTATGGCTTGAAACTGCCAACTCGTCGCGAGCTAAAGCTTACGTTTCGAATGTGTGTAGTTACGACGAGTGTGTAAGGACGCGAAGTATTTTCTATTTGGTTAGAAAATGCTGTTAGTAAAATACAATGACTTACATTCCCTTTCCTGCTCCCGTTCGCCGATGCTCTTACAGGAAGTGTGCTGATGACCGGGAAGGGAAATCCGTAAGCTGGGAGGTCAAAGCAACCGGGACCGCTACGACAAGCAAGAGTTTGGTCACGTGATCAACGAAGATAGCCGAAGTTTTGGTTGGCTAATGTAGGCCTAACCAGGTTACAGGAATTCTACTGGTGTAGAAACTAAGTACATTTACTTATCTGCTGTACTAAACTGGAGTTTTGAGGTACCTGTACTTTACTTGAGTAGTGTATTCCTTTAACTCACATGTCAAAGTGAGTTCAAACAATCTCTAATCAGATACTGAGCTATAACACTTCAATACAGTACTTGTGTTAGCTACAAATGATTTTTGTTTAACCTTTATTGCACTTGTCACACTTCAATTAGGTAACGAGAGGCATGAGTTTTTCAAGTGAAGATATTATTTAACAACTTAATTTAAGCTACACTTTTAAGGAAATTTAGCTTTCTTTTTCTTTTTTTAATATTTTAACTCATTCAAGAGAAGACTGATAAGATAAATCCTTTGGACAGTGCATATCTTGCATATGTTTAAGCTGTCACTGCTATTCATAATCCATTGCAGCACAATGATCAGTTTGACATTTCATTGCATCTCATATTCTGTCACTCCAAACAAAGGAAAAGAACATAGGTGAATTTATTGATACACTTAGCATGTCTTGAATAAACATTCGTGGAAGTTGTTATGTGTAGGTTGTTCAATTATTGTTGTGAAAAATAAGCAACGCAAGTCATCCATTAAATCTGCAACAGAATACATTCTCCCACATCGATTTGACGATGAGATGAGAAATTGCGTTCTTGCACCAAAGCAAAAAAGGAAACGTTCTCCGTGCTTGTTCGGCTGCCTTCGTCTCGTCACGTGACTCAAGCCATCGCCCGTCGAAACGGTCCTTCGAGAGTCTTCCGTGTGGGTGTATAATCGTTGGTAACAGGCTTACTGCTAGCTCGCTTGTCCTCTAGCGGTGAGCAAAATGGACCAATCACTGATCGCGTAACGTAGCATTGGATTCCCTTACGCTACAGCCAGAGGTCAAGAAGCGTAGGAAATAGAACGGAAGATGGTGATCCGATATACGACAGTTACGTTCTGATTTACGGCACCACTGGTTATGCAGGGACGACTGTAAGGTGGAAGTAACATTAGCTCCTTCGGCTAAATTTGCAGTGTCTATTGATTAATCTAGTAAAAAAGACGGGCATTTCTGACGGTTCGTTAAGCCTACGTGTGCTCGCTTGAAGGTTTAGCAACAACGTTTGTGGCAGCAGAGTGATCACCGAGGCAAAAACCCACTTTCTAGCGGGCATGATAAGTAACGACAGCTAACGTTAGCAGGCAGCAGTCCCTTTTCAACGTGTGGCCACTCAGCTACTTCGGCGGAATCTGTCTCTCTACCGATTCTGCCGATTATCTTTGTAAATATGCCTATTCAGCTGACAAGTCAGGCTTACTGTAAAATGCTTTTACACGCTGCCAAGTATCCTCACTTTGCTGTGAATGGATTGCTGGTGGCAGAAAAAACGAAGGTGAAGAAGAAAGACAGCCACGGCGAACCCGTTTTATGTGTGGACTGTGTGCCACTGTTTCACGGCACGCTGGCTCTGGCACCAATGCTAGAAGTAGCTCTAACATTGGTAAGTCAAACGTTGACTCTGGTTATTGCTGTGTAGCTAGGAGTTTTATTAAGAGTTTTCAGTTCAATTTGAGGTTGGCTGTAGTATCTGTTGCTGGTGAAGTGTATAATGTTACACTAACAGGTGTTTTTAGTATTGGCACCCCCTCCCCACCCTCCAGTGCAGATATGGATTGCATCTCTAACAGCTTCTGTGAGCTTAATATACTGGAAACTGACTGTAGCCTCATGTATGTTCTTTTCTCTTGCTGAAAATGTGGTTTGACGTCCACTGTCCTTTTGTCCTTTTATGTTGGCTTCACTACTCCCTCTCCTACCTCAGATTGATACTTGGTGTAAAGAAAATAAATATATCATTGTTGGATATTACCAAGCCAATGAGCGCACAAAAGATTCAAGGTACGGGTAAACAAATAGATTGAACTCTGTTGTTTCAGGATAATATTGAGAAATTATTCCCCAAACTCTGGGCTCAGATGCACTAACTTGTTCACCCTCTCTCCTGCAGACCTAACCAAGTTGCAGAAAAAGTGGCTGCCAGGATTTCTGACAACTTCAGTGAAGCAGCGATTGTTATGGTAATAGTAAATAATCCAGGCTGGTGTATGTACTTTTTTGTTTTGTAAGATACTCCAAAAGTGTTTAGCAACATCGTAAATGATACCGAATTAGAATGTAGATTCCTCAAGCTATACAAACGTAAGTATGTCTCTACTTTTCTCTTTATTTCCGTCAGGTGGACAACAGTAGACTAACAATGAGTTGTTTTGAGCCCATTGTGCATATCTATGACCATCATGAAAACAAGTGGAAAAGCAGAGATGCAACTTCGTAAGTGTCCCTAAGCTGTTTCACTGTAAAACGTGTATGTATTGTCATTTTTCCACTAGAGCTGAATCAACTTTCTTTTTCCATTAGTCACGCTGAACGTTAAGTCCACGTGTTTAGTCCAAGTAGAGATGGCTTCTTACTAACGTAGAGGCAGGCTGTCTTTTGTCCGGTGGTCCAAATATTATCCACTCCAGAGATCATTGTATGACAAACAACAAACATTTATTGAGTCCCACGTTCCAAGTGATTGGATAACAAAGTAATTCCACACAACAAGTTTCTCAAAATAATTCCACAGAACACTCTAAGAAAGCGTGTACAGCAACACACTCAACTTTCCACTACCATTCCACGTCCGTCCCTTAGCTCCAATAGCTGAAAACTCCCCATTGTTTCCCGGACAACTGACTAGGCAAACACTTCAAAGGCAGTTATGCAATGTCATTGATGACTTCATCGTCTACACCTAGACACATCCAACGACCTCAGAAAAAACTAAACGAAACAAACAGACAAAACCCCCATTGGCTCATATAGTACTAATCTCATTCACAGCAGCACCTGGTATAACAGCTCCCTGTGTTCTCTTATTAGCCAAAATATTTAGTGTTGACATTGTGTAGATATGTTTAGTGTTAATTGCCAAATATATTTTTGTCTGTCTTCTAGTGAGTGTTTTGACGACTGGAACGAAGCACAGAAGATCACATCTGCTCTGTTAGAGGGCAGGTCCTATGAGAACTTGATTGACTTTGACAATCACTTGGATGATCTAAGGAATGACTGGACCAACCCTGTCATCAACAAGTCTGTCCTGGATCTGTGCTAATGGCCTCAAGCTAGGAAAAACCTGTCCACAGAAATATTGCTGCCATTTCAGCATGCATGATGCTCTAAATCGTGTAGCACAACAGTACAGGAATCCTGAACGCAAAGTCTTTGTCACATCTAAGACTCCTGTAATGATGGAAACTTACTGAGGACTAGCAAGTAAGGCCAAAATTGTTTAAGGGCAAGCACCATATGTGCACTGTTGGCTTGTGTCCACCTGACACTGAGGTCGTTATGGCAATTATGTTTTTGCTGTGGTTTGTGTTAACTCTTAGTTGTTTGCAAAAAGCTAAATTCTACAGCGTTTATTTTTCCTCCTAAATTTTACAGTCACTAGTCATCCAAACATCATCCCAAAAATGTTAAAACTTTTAGATGATTATATTAAAGAGGTATGCTATATATTCTTATAAAAATTAGTTAGTTTAAAGCTCTAAATACATGCTGATTTTATTCACTCAGCACTCATAAAAAAATATATATAGATGACATAGAACCAGGGAGGCAGTAATCTTAAAATGTTTAATGTCACATGCCAACTAGAGTCCTGTAGATGCACCAGCAAAAACAAATAGATAATTGACTCAAACGTTTTCACTTTGAAATTATTAATGCGTACGAAAAAAATTCTATGATGCGTCCTGTTGTTTTATCAGTGTGATTCTGGATGACAGTACATGTTAGCAAATTGGCTCTTGATAACAGCTGTGGAAGAATGTGATTTGTTCTATGTTGGATATATGTTTAATGAATTAGGTGATAGCATTTATATGCAACTGACCACTCAATCAAACCATTTGTTATATAAGATTTACAAAATAAACTATATATGTAAGGATGCAGAAGTACCTTACTAATTGAGATTAGAATGAATCCATAAGAGCTAATTACTTGAACTATTTCACTTTCCACCTAGAGTTTATGAACTGAATGTACCATGAAACCAACTTGAAAACATCCAAGACACATTTTACATAGTGTAAATAATTTTGCTAGATGTTTTTGACAGATACCAATGCCTGACATAAAAAAGGTTGATTTAAAAAGTTTAAAAACATCTTTCATCAGCTTTAGGGCTGCAGACTTTTGGTTTAGTTTTATATGGCAAAAGAATTCCCTATAAGGGTTTTACTGATTGCTTTTGTGCTGTATTAGTAACACGTGCGTCAGTAACATTTGATACAGTTGTGATTTTAAGAGAAAGAATGAAGAACGGTAACAATGATAATTTTATATGTCAATTTTCATGATTTTATTTATAATAAAAACATGCCTGGAACTAACAGTGAAGTAGAAATTGGGGAAAAGATTGGTGATATTAATTTTGAAAAATTGGAAATTGCAATTCATGTCTGTTAAACTTGCCTTAAACCCCTTTTCTGAGTAACCCTTCAGATTTTCATCCATCCAAATCTAATATTGTTCCACATATAATTCGCACGTTTTCATAATAACACGGAAACTAAGCTAAGCTTCCCTCGCTGTCTTCTCTTGACTGTCCTGACAGCCATAGACTTTGCTCTGACCCATTCTGTTTTTCAACTTCAACAAATCCCTGTTTTATTTCCAAAACGAAAATCTTTCATGGCTGTGATTTTCTGTTATCAGGTCCATGTGGATATCTGCATGCGCCTATAATAGACTTTTTGCGTCCTGTCATATCATTCACTCAGACAACAGAACTGGTTCAGTGTTGTGCTCATTTGTCACTTATTGTCTGTACTCCGAAACCTGTGTCCATGTGGACCAGTATGACGTCTTTCAATATAACTCACTTCCAGTTATTAGTAATTATTAATTCATTTAGAGGTTTTTTGCTTCTTGTAAAATACTCCAAAATAGTAGAAACAGCCCTGATAAATTCTCAGTCTGATTCCCAGTGGATGCAATTAAATGTTTTGTTGAATCAACAATCCAACACACTGAATTTACTAATTTAAAAAAAGAAAAGCGGCAAATCCTTATACTTGAAAAATAAAGCCATGGAATGGGGACATAATAAGAAACAATAAGTTGTCTATTTGTTTTCTCTAAGTTGATTGGTGAGTTAAATTAACTTGTTCTTTGCTGTAAATATTGATATTTATTAGATTTTTGTGGTCTAAACTGTATTTTACACAGCTATAAGATTGTTAGATTTTCACTGTACAGTGTAAATATGTAATTCATGACAATAAGCACAATTAGACTGTATACATTTCCAATATATACTTTTTTTACTAAGCTCTATTTTGGAGGCTTGTACTGTACTTTGTACTTCCTAATTTTTTAGTTGCAATGCTACATATGTGACTAACAATAACTTAAACAATATTACTTTCATAATGAATACATGGAACTAAATAGAATCTGATCTATTGGATAAAATATCACCAGTAAAGAATAATTCTTCCAACAGTGTTTAGTACAAGGCTTCTGCTTGCATGCAGAGTTGGTTTTAGAAGTACAGAAAGTCATTAAAGTAAAGTTGCAAGTACGGGAAGAAATTCAGAAGTATATACAGTTATATAGTAAATGCAGTTAAGTTACAAAAGCACAAGTACAGCTCTGTTCGACAAACTTTGAAAGCTTTAAAATTTAGAATATAATATATAAAGTAATTTTTAAAAGCTAAGCATGGAACAGGAAGTACAAAACTAGTAAACTAGTTGACTCAGAACTACTATCTGAAAACTAACTAGAAACTGAACTGAACTGTAGTAAGTAACAATTTACCAAAAGGGATCAATAAAGTATGTTTTAAAAAGGGGATGCTACAATATTACCCTTTGAAATACTCCAGTAAAGTAGGCTACAAATACCTCAAAAGTACCAAGTACACTACTTATGTAAGTGCACTAGCTGTAGGTATAATAGCAATAACAATATTATAAGATATGTTAAGTCTAGAAATAGGAATGTATGTAAACATTAGTTAGATGAATCTCATTGAAGCACCGAGCGAGGGACAAGTTAACTATTTAACAGATACTACAACCACACGTGAACGCGCTCTCATTCTTAACGCTTGTGAACACTGCCGCCTTGTGGTGATCACCTGCAAGTGCTGCTACTGTCACATGTTCCACTTCCTTTCTGCCCAGACACAAAAGTTTCAAGAAACAATAAGTCCAAACTTTATATATATTGCACCTTTCGTAGAACCTAATGCAATTCAGTGCTCTTTGCAGAGTTTTTAAAGTTGATAAACAGGTGTACCAGGCAGAGACCGTACAAGCAGTCAAAACAGCGATAATAATGCCCACTAACGAGATCAAAATATAATAAAGTGAAATACAATAATAATAATAACAATATAAAAGTTAACAACAAGGCACACGAAACGATGGCATAAGACATTAGAGCATGAGACTGAAGGACAATGAGACAAATTCACCCATATAATAGATAAACTCTAGTAATAAAAATTTATGATAAATGATAACGCTATAAAACAAATACATTTACATATAAAGGAATTGCGCACATGTGATGTTTCAATTAGAAGGCTGGCTAAAAAGATTGCTTTAAAGTTTGCTTTTTTTAAAAACGTCAAGACTTTCTGTTGTGCTGAGATCCTCAGGCTGATCCAACGGCTCGGAGGCGAAAAGAAAAACGAAATCAACTACAAGACTTGAGCCAAATGATCTAAGAGCATATACAGTTCATCCACTGGAAGCATGTCAGCGCTTTAAAAACAAGTAAAAGAATTATAAAAATCAATACGGAAGCTGACAGTCAACCAGTGTAAGGACTTCACAATTTTTTGTAATGTGTTTTCTCCTGGTTCTTGTCAGGACTCAGGCAGCGGAGCTTTTTGTTTTACTTTATTGTCATTAAAAAAGTTCAGAGACATTCAGATTTACCGTAGACATACAACAAAATAAAAACAAAACAATACAACAACAGAATAGTGGTGGGGGGAATAGTTTATCACAAATTGTTAACTAATTGTAATCTTTTTTGGCCTTTGTAGTTTGTGAATACTAAACCGAAGAAATGTACTGTCAGAAGTTTTTTGCCAGTGAATTTACATTTATGGATATGAAATTTGGCCAGTGAAATTAGCAAATTAGAGCTATACTTCTGAGGTGTGCAAACCTCAAACAGTCCATGTTTCCAAAATGAAGCAAAATTTCCTTCAGCGTGGGTCGTTCTGAATCAACTGAGTGAATTAAGGAACGGGCAGTGACGTCACACCTGCACTGTCCCTGACGCGACGGATACGCGAAGCCATAACATTTCAATTTCGACATAGATTTACACACACCAGGCTTAAATATTAATGAAAGTAATATTACATATACTGAAATAACTTGTGTAAATGTCGAATACTGTACACGGTTTTCCCTTTACGATATCAGCTGGCTTCCTGTTAGCAAAGGAAATTGTCCGATCGTTGACGACATTACGTAAATTCACGTAGCAGGCAGCGCGGGAAGATTTTGCAGAGTGGACGCGAAGCAAAACGCTTTAGAAAACAAAACAAAACAAAACGAGCAACCGCGCAGCTATGGACCCGTCCGAGGTAGAGTTCCTCGCCGAGAAAGAGACGGTGAAGATCATTCCAAATTTCAGCTTGGACAAGATCTATTTGATCGGGGTAAGTAAACCTGTGGCGTTCGCACGGGCGAAACTGATATAAACTGCGATTCGAGGTGACTGTGTGGGTCAGAGGCGTTAATGTAACGTTGGACCATATTTTTATATTTATATTTGATTCACTATGCTAATGAAGAACTAGTTACTTCTGTGTGTGTTTGCACAGTGTATATATGCGTGGGTGTTTATATATTTGTATTCTCAGGGCGACCTGGGTCCCTTCAACCCTGGACTGCCACTTGATGTCCCGGTGTGGCTGGCTCTTAACCTGAAACAGAGACAGAAATGCAGAATAGTTCCTCCAGAGTGGATGGATGTTGGTAAGATTCAAAAACTCCATATTAAATTTAAAGTTTGTGCAGGTGTTTTAATATTTAAAGGTTACAGGTTATTCCTGTCAAACTAAAATATACACTTGTATTAATTCTTTCAGACTGCTCCAAACTATGTTCTTTTTCAGCCTTAATTAACTGTTTGTGATGTATCCTTTATCGTAACAACATGGATTTTTATTTAGATTTAAGTGGGTAAACCTTAGTATGAATCATCTATACAAAAGTCAAGCATTGAATAAAACCCTATAAGCCTCCAGGAAGGTGAGATTTTAAATGTTTTTTTTATTTTGGGTGGAGAGGGCACTATAGCACAGAGTTATGCATTATATCATGCCCCCGTTGCACTGTTAATACGTCTTAGCAGGACGTAGCAGCCATTCTTTTGTGGGCTTGATTATTTCAAGAGGTTTTGTTGACAAAAAAATAAAGAATATAATTTAAACTCTTTAGCAACATTTGTTTATTGACACATAAATGGGCTCTGTTGTGATTCAGTTATTGTTTTGGACCCATCTGTTGTTTCAATGTGCAGAGAAACTAGAGGAGATGCGAGAGCTTGAGAGGAAAGAGGAGACGTTCACACCTGTTCCCAGTCCTTACTACATGGAGCTGACCAAGCTGCTACTAAACCAGTGAGTGAACAGAAACACCATGCTTCTTTGTTTGTGGCACTCTACCTCATGTGATTTGTGTCTTTCTGTAGTGCGTCTGACAACATTCCTAGAGCTGATGAGATCCGAACGCTGGTCAAAGATATCTGGGACACACGAATTGCCAAACTCCGCCTCTCTGCAGACAGCTTCATTAGTCAGCAGGAGGCCCATGCCAAGGTAAAACTGACCGACAAGAATCACACTGTAATAATTCAGTCTAGGATAATAGCAATGAGGTGTTACAGAGTTGAAACAATTATTAAAATGATTGTTTGACAGAAGATTATTCAGCACCCTAATCTATAACTTGTTTAAACCTAATGAAAGCAGAATGTCTAGTTTCTCAGATGTGGATGTTTTCTTACTCTACTTTGATGGTGTAAATGCCATTTGAATATTTTTGGGTTTGGGCTGGTGTTCTCGAGCCCTGCAGACATGTGATGTGATCTCTTGCGCCTTGAGTGTTTCTAAATACAAATGAGCCATTATCACAATATCCTGCAAAAGTAATTACTTACTCTTTTATCCCCTCACCCTGCTTTTGGTTACACCGGTATGTTCCGATGCAATAGAACTGCCATTAGAGAACAGATTCATAGAGAACTGAACCTGTCTCCTCTCTCCTGCCCCTTTCTGCTATAGCTGGACAACCTGACTCTGATGGAGATCAACACTATACGTGCATTCCTTCTTGATTCTCTTAACTGCATGTACAAACTGCGCTCCAATCTGCAGCCTGGTTCCACTAAAGGACAGTTCATGGACTATTGATCCACAAACTCAAGGATCATGTCCCAAGAATTTGGGAAGTCTGGCGTTAAAGCCTTGGGCTGAGGCTTGTGCTTAGTGAACCTGCGCTTCACTACTGAAGACAGTTTTTCTCAGAAGCTGAAGAAATATTACGGAGCCTTGTTAAGGGATAATCTTTCTTTTCAGGGCAACACGTGGTAAGCTGTACATATTTAAAAGCTATGTGTTGAGATGTGTTAATATTTACTGTCATTTACAAAGAACATGTTTCAATAAGTAACAATAAATGTATATGTTCAACCCATATAAGTACTGTTCTAATTTTTAACCTTTCGATATATAATATGTATTAATACATACAGTTCACAGCCATTTTACATTGTAATATAAAACCAGACTGATTCCCAACACCCACAAATATACAAATATTAATATTTAACATTTTTGGAATATTTTATTCTTTTTTGTCTGAAATCACAGCCATATATTCATAAATACCTAATTACTACATTCAACAAAGAATATATTACATTACAATGAATTCAAACAAGTACATTTTTAAAAACAGGATTTCACAGCATCTAGACATCCTCCACTGAGTAATGGGGCTATTGCAAGGGCGTGCATGGGTTGGAGACACAGGGAGGCTGGGTACGCGGGTTCACTGAACTGCACCTTCCTCCCCAGCTCATTGGCAGCATGCGTGCTCTCGTGGCTCTCTTCCGCTCTGTAAAAGATGACTGTGTCCCTCAGATCCTCTCAACTGACTTAGGCCATATTATTTATTTAAAATAAAATGTTTTGATTAAATAGACTCTAGAGATGTATTTAGGTGAAAGAATTCAGTGCCTGGTCTTGACTTGCACATATTTGAAAGGTGTGAGATAGACAGTAGACACTTCAATGTAAAGTCCCTGATTGCTGTGTTGTGTGTAGAATGTCCATCATGTTGACAAGTCATTCATATGCTCCCAAATTCTTGAGGCACTTGTAAGTAATTTACTGTATATAAGGGGTAGTTGTGCTTCAGTCTTATTTTATGAAATGTCAATTTACAGATTTTAAGTTGATCACATAGTTTTCTCTGAAGTACTGAGATCCCTCGTTGTTTTCATACCAACCATCCCACCACCACAACAGAGCGATGGCCAATGCACCTTGTAGGCAGCCGTTAGGGTTTCCAATTGCATATGCAACCGGATGGCTGGGGCGACATGGGTTACAGGGCAAAATGTCAGTATGAAACCAGGAAGAGCTAAAGGACAGAAGTTGTAAACAGGTATAAGGCCCGGAAGATCACATCTGGCTGATTTTATATGTTTTAAAATGCCCAGATTAAATTTACTTTGTGTAATTTCCATCCTATTTGTAACATGTTGGCAAGCTTTTAAATAGTGGGGGTTTGAAAATTGGGCACAAATACAGGCAGGGCATGGGAGATGGCCATTCTAGTTTGACTGTTTGGCTTCCGAATTGTAACTTAATTTAAACGGCTACTGTTCATTTTTCATTTTGGCACAGGGTCCCCTTATGGCTGCTGATAAGGGTTTCGTCTTGTAAGGCGTAATATTAAGCAAACCGTCATACTGTAAGTCCAATGCTATATAATGTCATAGAAAGTGAATCGAAGGTCCAATTGTAGGATATAGTATAGAGCTTGTTTCATCCAATGGCTGCTTAAGAGACTCTTCATGTCTTCAAAGTAAATCAAGTAAGTAAAAAAACAAAAACAAACAAACAAAAAAAAAAAACATTACTTGTGGATCTCAGCTGTTTCCTGTATGAGAATATCACAAGCTACCTAGTCATGCCAGCAGCAGTGAAGCAGAAGTGTTGCTGGAATGGGCATTAAAACAGACACATGTTGCTCTAAAGAAAGGGGGATGAGGGGGCAGGAGCCATTTCTCTGGACCTCCGAGTAAGCTTTGCTGAGCTCCGAGGCCAGATGAGGTGGCGGTGACTGGGTCTTAGCTGCGCAGTGCCAGGAGAGAGTAAGGAGTATCCTGTTTACTCTCACTCTGTTTAAATTCTCAAAATGAGCTGTTCTGGCCAGCAGCAGTACAAACACTAAAAGCAAGGCTTTCTTTTCCAACCCAAAAAGCATAAACATATAAAAATGGCAGGCTTTTTCTTTCAAAAGAACAATGATTAAAGTAATAAAAACATACAAAATTCTTTTAAGTCTTCATATTATATACAATACAAGGCTGAAGCACCTTTTAAAATTCTTATTCTCAAATTTTCTATTTCGAAATAAAACATTTCCTTAATTCTTTCCAAAAATGTGCATTTTCTATGTTTTTCTCTAATCTGAACAGTTCTTTGTTGTAACACAGTACCACCAGGTAGTTCTTCAGCTTTTATTCTTAAGTGCATTTCCAGTTCAAAAGCTCACATGGCCACTGTGATAACATCAGTCCTGACTGGCCAGTAGCCTTTGTTTGGAGATCTGGAGCCTTCGAGTCTCTTGATGACACCCCTCCTGGGGTAGCTGCTCCCTCATTGGCAGGATTGTCTGTGTAGCTGTGGTGGCGAAGGATGCAGGGACTGAAGAATGTGTGCAAAGCGTGTGTTTGTGTTAATCTTCAGGTCCTGCCCCCATACTCTTGCTGATCTCAAGATTGGCTACGTTGGCACACGTTAGTGGCACAGTCCCTGGCTGGCCACAGTCCAAAGACCCCCTGTCCTTCACTGAATGGTCCAGCCTGCTGTGCATTCATATATCCATTTATTCATTTATCTCGAGCCAGCCAGATTCTCCTCCGTCGAGCCATGTGGACCAGGCCATGAAAAATAAACTCTGGGTGTCAGTCTGAAAGGGGGAGGTGGCCAGGGCCTGGGGGCCACTAGGTCGAGTTATTAGGGTCACCTGGGAGGGTAACCCTTGTAATGGCCGCCTCTTGGCCAGTGTGTCTGTGGCAGCGTCAAACACTTCCTGAAGTGCTCCAGCTCTGCTTGTAACTTCTCTCGTTCGACTGCCAACTTCTGTTTCTGGGACATCAGCTCCTACACAAGGAGGAAGACAAGGTCAATACAGGAAAGAACACAGTGTGGCTCTTTGTATTCTTATTTCTTATTTATGTCCCAGCCTTTTTGTTCTAGAGAAAAAGCATCTAACTCCAGTATTATAGATGCAACTTATGCATTTCACATTTTATTAAAGTTAGTTTGCTCAACAGTTTGTTTAATAATCTGCTAAAGTGTGCTCGAGAAGCCTTGCGATCACAGACTCACTAGCAGCAGAGCAGCGCGTGCGTGTGTGTGTGTCTTACCGCACAAGTATGAGATAGCTGCTCAGCAGTTAGACTGAGGTTGTAGTTCTGAGCTTCTAGTCTTCGACATTGGTTCTGCAACACTTGTCGCTCCAAACTTTGCTCTAGAGGCAAACACCAAAAGTGAGAATATGGAAAGAAGAAAAAACAAGACCTGGTTATAGATAAAGACATGACCACAATGGAAGTGAACACTGAAATGCTACTAGGCTGATTTCCCATAAGCAGCTACAGATAAACACCTTCTTGTTTGAAGCTCTTTCTGCAGCAGTGACATGGTGTGTTAAAAATCAAACGTTCAACATATTACCATTTATATCTGTTGTTTTGAGAAAATTTCAGCGACAAATCTGGTTACAATATTTATTTGCACGGGAGAATAACACCTAGTGGCAAGAGAAGGCTACAAATTAAAGACCCTCAGTCTATTTTCATTTTAATAGCATTTTATCTATTATGTTTAATGAAATCACTTTATCAATAAATAGTCATGTGCCTTAGTCTCTACTGGTTTTAAGGGGCATATTCTTACTGTTTTATGAACCTGTCAGTCACTTAATGCAGTAGCCTGTAGAACAGGCTTTGTACAAAAAAGGCTGCCCACAAAACAATATAGCTACCATCACAAAAATTCTAATTTCAAACTCTTTTTCAAGGAATAAAAATGAACGTTAATTTATGAAGAAGTGATGGAGGTAAAAGTTATGATAATCAATATATGTTCAGTCTGGCTTACCTTCAACATATTCCTGATAAGCTTCGAATATCGATTCAATCCCCCGCCATTTGGAAGCAGGAGCCTCCTCTTCCTCCTCCTCCTCTTCCTCCTCTGAATCGTCTGGACCTGATCGATCCTCCCTCATCCCTGAGGCCTCCCGGTGTTGGGGTACAGAGAAGTGCTGCCCGTTGGGCTGAGGGTGAGTGTGTGGATGGGGAAATGAATGTGCATTTGAGTGAGGCTGTGGCTGTGGTGGTCGACCAGGAGTGCTCTGCAGCTCTGGAATGTTGTAGTGAACAGAGGACTCCTGAAGGTGGGACGACTCCGACATCCCTGTGGCTCCACCTAAAGGACAAAGATGGGAAAAGAGAAAGGAGTCATCAGTTTATTTAATACTGAAGACTAACTAAAAGTAATAAAATTGGTAATATGTTATTCATTTACATCATTTATGATGCAAAAATGGCAAAACGTTCAAAAGTTGTAAATTCATATTAACTGCATTCGGAGCGAGACACTGCGCAGGAGTTATTAGTACATTTTATTTTAGAATGGTCATAGAATGGCTAATGTTTTCCTCCAGTGCACACATTCAGGTCTGTAGAGACCTTATTCACTCATTTCATACAACTGTAAATTAATAATTAGTGGATTTTGGACTGTGTCAGACAACAGCTAATCTGAGGACTTCCACTACTTGCAAAATAATAAAAAAATTAAATCAATAATAAAAATAATTGTTAGTTACATCCTTAAGGATTTTTAATGCTTCCTTAATAAACCACTGTTTCTGCAAGTGCAAGTTTTTTCATGTGTTCAAGAATTTACAATTTCTTTGTCTTATTTTCTATATAATAAATTGACTGATAAGATCATATATAAAATTAATAATAGTAAGTCAGACTAACATAATGCACTGATCCTTTTGTTCAGTCTAATTCTACAAACATCAGTAAGCACATTCTGCTGTTGAAGACTTTGATGTGCTCTTAAACACTTCAAACTGAGGACCTCACAAACCTGTTGGTTTTATCTCAAATAGTCTAATAGCTGAAAGTCAGTGTGGCTAATCACTATGCTACTAGGCTCTACCACACTGTGGCTTGTGCTGCTTACCTTTGTGTTTCTGCAGAGCCTTTTGAGTGGACTGAAGCACAGATTCATGGAACTGCTGGGCAAATTCCTCAGGGGTGAAGCTGTCCCAGGGTTTGGTGCGTCCATTTATGCTGTGAAGGCCCTCTTTAGCCTGCAGGGGGATTGGGGGCCGCAAGCTGTTCAGCAGGCTGGAGCTCCTCTTAGAGATAGGTCCCTCACTGGGCCCCCGGGCCTTGTCTGGATAGACAGCTGGAGATGGGGGTTCCTTTGGTCTTAATGTGTCCCCAAGGGATTTTGGATGGCCACTGGGGGATGCTGGGCAGTGTGAGGAGGGGCTATGCAGTCTGACACTGTGGTGTTCCTCTGATTCAGAGGGAGGCTGGGCTGATGCAGGATCTGCAATCATTTGAGCATGTGTTAGTCACAATCAGGTTAAGATTCCACAGACGCAATGCTGCAATTAGAAATAGTTGCAGTTGCATCTCCCATAACAATACATTCTAGAAATGCACAAACACCACTCTATCCTGATACTTCAGAGTTGGGAAAGTGTGCATGATTATGTTGGTAAACATGTCTCACCAGAGATCTGTACCGGAGGGCTCTTACACAGCGGATGAGGGGCATGTCTGATGGTATCCAAGGTTACACTTTTTTCTTTAATAGCCTGAAGAAGCTCCACCACCCTTTCATTGTCTAAGAGACAGACAGAAAACATAACATTCAAATCTTGATTTGGTTGGTTTGGGTATATTTTATTCACAATTTTATGAGCACATATTTTTCCTAGTTGTATGCGTGTTTGTGTTACGAAGTTGGATATGGCTTGTTAGCATGGCAGGCTGTGCGCTGCCATCTGTAGGCAGCAAACAGTAAATCAAAAGGATTAGACCAGGATCACTATAAGCCCACTGCTGCCACTCCCAATTTCTGTCTGTGTGTGTGCGCACGCGGGTGCATGTTCGTGTGTGACTTAAAGCACCTACAGACAGAACCTTGGCACAAGTCCACCTTTCTAACTAGGGCACAGTAAAACATTACATTATGCATACATAATTGATAAAGTGCTGCACATAAGAGTTTGAGGCTGACACGACTGTTTGACCCCTTTACAATTCCCTTCAAGGCTTGAGTCAACATGTTAATGAGAAGATGGTGCATGCAAAGCAGGAAAACATCTGCTGAAGTGAAGTGTCAGTGAGCTGTAGAGCTGAGTGAGACTGACAAATATTTTCTACTAGCTAAATGTACATGCAATAAGTTTTCATTCTTTTTTTTGCAGAAATGAGATGTCAAAGAGAAGAGACATGATGGAAGGGGATAGTAGCATGACATGCACAGGGCACTGCGTCGCTTCTGGTATGTAGAGGTTCCTCAGTAGCTTTCTGAAGCAAACTCACTGAGCTAGCCAAATTCTTTATTTAAACATTAAGGGGGGCAGGGATTCTTTAATTAAGAATAGCTAAAAGGCACTGTTACACACAATTAAGTCTCCCACTAATTCATGCAGTTCTTGAAACATAATTAAACAAAATGGTTTGTAAGCAACACTAAAAGACCCATTTTTTCACCTATATATATTTACCAGGTGACAAAGCTATTTAAAGTGTGGGACAGAGTAACTGGGAAAACTGGGCTTAACCAGTGTATTACTATAAATTCTGTTACCTCTCCTCTGCTGTATGGTGACATGGGAAAGTCTGAACATAGTGAGGAAGCGCTTCTTATTCTCCAGCTCTGGTGCTCGATCCATCTCCTCAGGGGTGAAGCGCGTGCTGAGTTGAGGAGGAGTAGGAGGAGGAGGAGGAGGAGTGCGTTTTGATTGCGAGGCAGGCGGCGAGGGGCTGCGCTCCCTGAGCATTCTCCTCCTCTTCCTTCTTTTTTGCTGTACCAGCTCATCGCGCCGGCCCACTGTGGTCAGGCCAAACACTCCCAGAAAGTCCAATTTCTGTGCAGAGAGGTAAAAAAACAACATGATCTTACAGTTTTCTCATTGAGGTCTGTGTCCTTCCATCACAGAAAGCACAAAGTATCTGTGTTGGCAGATGTTTTACCTCTGTGGAGTCATCCAGTTTGAGTGGGGGCTGCTCTGCTACTCTCCTGAGATGGGCTCTCACCTCCTCTTCATCACTCTCATCATATGAATCATCCAGATCATAATAGTAACCTGCAGCAAACACAGAGGTCACTGCTTACATCTCACGTTTTTAATCCTCTGAAAAAGTTTACTTTTACACAAAACAAGATATATCTAAATTTCTCAGCAGTGTACAAGTATGGCTGTGCCGAGTACCTTTCTCCCTGGCCTCCCGCCTCCTCTTCTCCTCTAGGTCAAGCTTGCTGACAGGCCTTCGGTGCTGCTGAAGAAACTCATCATAGATCAGCGTTGTCTCCGGACCTATTGCCAGGGTGGCTACATGTCCCATCCCTTGTCCTGTGACCATTCCTACCCCTTGTCCATGTCTACTGTTCCCTGGGTGCCCCTGGAGACTCTTTAGTCCAGCATTGCTTTTCATAGCACCCTCCAGTTCATACTGGCTAGACAGAGACAGTGACGCCCTCTGCTGGCTAAAAAAGGACTGGGTAGATTTCTCCAGATCAGCGAGGAAGGTGTTGGCCTCTGGCAGGCCTGGAGGAGCCCTAAGTGGGGGGTACTTCTCCAATGCTCCCCCATCTCTCCTTCGGGCTCCATCTTCATATTTTGAGGGCCCTGGGGGGAGTCGACTGAGCTCAAAGTGTCCCATCCCTGAGGGCTCGGGGTTACGTCTGGACTCTGAGGTTGTTTCTATAAGAGATGCAGGATTCCACAGAGTGGTGGGCGGCGGAGGGTGGTGTTCACGTGGGGGCTGTGGAGGTTTGGGGGAGATGAGGGGAGGAGGGGCACCTAAGTGAGGGTGGAGGTCACGGCTTGCTGGTTCATGGTGATTTGGTATGGATCTGTAGAGATACAGCAGAACAGGGATCATCAGTTTAACATACAATAAATAGCAAACATCTAAAACAGAGGTTTTCCTCGATCACACATGCTACGTGCTCACATGCCTTGCCTATTTCTCTTCATCTCTTTCAGTGTGTCTTTGGGTTTTTGTGACTCTGCAAAGCAGTGTTATCAAGCCCAGGCAGAGCCGCCCAGAGCAGAGTGAGGAAGTGGCTGAGGCACACACTGTACTGCAGATACATGGGCCTGTTTTTGATCTGGTTTTGGCCCTTGTAGTATGAATCTGTGCAGACACAAACACAGAGCCAGGCAAAGCCAGGGGAAATGTTTTCTTGACAGGCAGTAAGGGAAGAAGAGGACTGACATAGAAGAGTAAGGGTTAGAAAGAGAATCACACACATAATGAAAGCGTGAAGAATATTTGTTTATTAAAGGCCAAAAAGACTCAAAAGGGAGACTTCAAACTAAGGAATAATGTGTGGTGGTGGAAAAGAAGTGGCAACAGCAATGAAGAAAGGCAGATGGTTGATGGACACTGTCTCAATCATCTTTCCAAATCAAACCTGGCAGGAATGCACACTGCATGACCAGTCAAATTATCTATGCCTCGCTGTTTGTGTTTGCATTTCTCTCTCTGTGTGTCCGTGTGTGTGTGTGTGATTTTGAGCGAGAGTGAGAGAGCGAGAGAGTAAATGTGTGTTATCTGCAATCTGCAGCCTGTGAGCTGTGATTCTGCGATAGTACCATAGGGTTACCGATAGCAGATGCGTGCATTTCACATGCCTTACCAGTTTAGCATTAACAACAGCCTCACTTCTAAATTACACACAACACAAACACAGGCACAGTAACAAAGGAGGGTAAGTAGGGGACTTATGCTGTGCAAGGTTGAGAGGATTAGCTGAGAATTAGCCTTTTTGTATCATGGCCATCCCACTCACTGCCTGTTTGAAACCCCTATCCACTACACATGAAACAGCAATCATCGGGACCCTGCTTTACACTCTACATCAACACCTAAACATAGCTGCCCATTTGCCTACATGTCAGGCCTGGAAGCCTAGTAGCATGGACAGAAATAGAGTAGGTGTGATGCTTCTGACAGGGTTTTATCTTTTTCCAATCCTGCCTGAAAACAAACTTCTAAAGCCTGCCAGCTTCTGAGGCGTCAAAACACAGGAACAACTGTCCCTATCAGGCTAGTATAGACAGACAGCCAAACACCCCAGTGTGCACTGAAAGCTCGTATTGGTGTCACAGAGGACTCAAAACCGCTTTTCTCCATCAGGTAACATGGGTAAAAGAACTCTGCCTTCACATTTTTGTGGAAACGCATACTTCAGTGGCTAAGAATTTAAGTTCGTTTGAACATGTTAGCTGGTCTACAATAAATGTTGTCTTACCTGTGTGAGTCAGTCCTATGATCTGGTGCATCGGCTGGCCGGCCCAAATCCAGATGCTGCTCCAGAACCTGCTGGCGGAATTCAGACACCTGGTAATGACAATCCTCTTTCTCCTGTCGCAGCTTACGTTGTCGTGCCATCCATCTCTCCTCCTCATTGTTCCTCTGAGCGATCATTGAGGCTGTCCCCACAGCAGCGGGCCCCAAGTAGAGACCATGAGCTGAGATCAGACCTGGGATTGGATGATGAGATTGGACCACTGAAGAGTGGAGTCCAGGTGGGACTGGTTTGGGAGCAGGAAGGGGGGGCTCTTTGGTTTTGTCTATCAAAAGAGGCAAAAGGGTTTGATTTTAGAGGTGCAGCTATTACTCGTTTCATTTGGCAATTATATTCTCATGTACAAGAATGGTTTGCTATATTATCAGGAAAGAGTTAAAACTATGTAGTCCTTGTTTGGACTGGTCAACAATGCAAAACCCCAAAATATTCAGTTTGCTGTCACAGGACAGCAAGAAACCAGCTTGAGCGTAACCTTGAACATGGAAAACAATCAGCATAATTTGCTGCACAAAATTTTTCTTTATATCAACTCAATTCAGTGTGTTTTTGGGGACAAGTGTTTACAAGCGGTATGACTGTAGCTTATGGAGGCTACAGGGCAAGAACAGACACATACCAGCCCGATTAGGAGTGAGTCTTTCAGGCTTGGCTCTGTCCTCCTGCCCCCGCGTGGCATGGAACTCCGCCATATAGCTTTCCATGGCCTTGGATGCCTGCAGCTCCTTCTCCCTCAGTGCTCTCTCCTTCTGCCTCTCCAGTTCCTTCTCTCTCTCTCGCTCCTTCTCCCGTTCTCTCTCTCGCTCCCTCTCTCTCTCGCGTTCTCTCTCCCTCTCCAGCTCCTTCTCGCGCTCTCTCTCCCTCTCTCGCTCTCTCTCCCGTTCTTTCTCTCTCTCCGCTTCACGCTCCCTCTCCTTTTCACGCTCACGTTCACGCTCCCTTTCTCTCTGCCGCAACTCATCCTCCAGCTGAAGCCTGAAAAACAAAGTGGACAAGCGAATTTAGAACCACAAAGAAAAAGGATGTTAAATTTGAAACTCGTTATCATGTCTGTATCAATTTCTGTACCGGAGAACACAAATGAGTCAGTTAAGGGGACTTTACCTTTCAGACTGTAGTGCTGACAATGAAGGATGTGTGAAGTCACCAGGGTAGCGTACCCCTGATAGGTGCATGTGAACAGCAGAGGGATGGATGGGGGGTAAAGCTCCCCCTGCCGGCAGCGTATAGAACGGTGACCTCAAAGCAGAGAGGCAGAATGGGTCATCCATCCTGAGACATAAGGATTGCAATAAAAAAAAGAGAGAAAAAGAGAAGGAGTTAGTCTCCCCATGTGACAGTGCAGAGTTCCCTTTCATTAACCTGTACACCTCTATCTCCCAAAGAAGCAACATCACAAGGTCTTCCATCTTTCAAGAAAGCATCAGTGTCTTGACAGCTAACCTCAATCACTACACAGCAGCTAGCAAGAGACTGTGCTGTGTGTCGATTCACTACTGTGTATTTTTGTGTAAGTGTGTGTGACATCTACTGCTCATCCCCTCATTAAATCCATTACAGCACAGTATGTGATGGGTGCTTCAGTCCTCTGAGCTTGCTGGGTTGACAGACCAGGGGTATGCTGCTTGTGTGATAGCCCAAAGCAAACAGTCTTCTGCTTGCTTTTAGCAAATCTTGCTGCTGGTGTATTTTTATGATCTATTTCTGTATGATTACAATGTTGCCACTCCTGTAAAGAAAGCAAAAGTACAACAAAACATTGGCATCTATATGAGAGAATTCACAAACCACAATTTTAAGTAGGGTGCATCTTTTAGATGTATTAAAAACCTCTTACTGTGACTTATCAAAAGCATACATCTACATGCTCCAGATATACAGACTTAGGGTTAGAAAACCAGGCTGGGTTTTATTTTTCATCTTGGTATAGCCAAGTTTGAGTAAAGACAAAAAAAAAATCATGGTTTAGGCAGCTCTAAAACATTTTAACAGATGCACATTTTCTTAATAGGTTTGTCCCGTGATACAAAACAATATTTAGGATCCCTGGAAGAACTGTCAAGTAAGTGTCCTGCTTCTTGCATTATGAAGAGCAGCACTGAGCAAATAACATTACTGCAGCCTCTGGCAATAAACGGTTGTCTATATCTATTTTTAAATCTAACTCTTAAAAGCATTTTGACACAGCTGACCAGGATATTTTCAAACGGTTTCAGCAGCAGTCTGTTAGATGATGCAGTACTATGGGAGCTCCAAATGTCCATGTTCTTTAATAGAAAAAAAAACCAAGACGACGACATTTTTCCCCAGAAACCATTTTTTCTATACATTTTTAAATATGTAGGCTATCATGGAGATGGGAAATAAAAATGGAAATGAATGTGATGCGCTTCTGCAAGTGAATTACTCTGAAGGGAAAAATATTGCACTTGTGTTTTACCATTTTCATTGATGAGTATAAGCAACAGAAAGCTTCAAAAATGATCTGAGAGAGGGACGCCATAGAACATCAACATCGGCTGATTGTTTCCAAAAAACCCAAGAGAAGTCGCCTTATGTGCAAGCTGAGTGACTGGTTAATATACCACCACAACGCATCCTGCATAATGATCCAATAGCACCATCACAGCTTCACTGCTGCTTCTGGAATTAACTTTTGGATACTCCACTCTATGTGCGTGGGAAATGCAGCGAGCATCAAGAAAGTATGCAGATCAAAACTGTGAATGAGGAGCTTGCCAACCTCCAAAAATATGTGGGAGTGTTTTGAAAAGGGTATCCACAGATTGCAAAAGTACTCTGAGGTTGGTGGTGATTATCTGGAAAAGTAGAGAATAAATAAGGTTTCTGAGGAGAAAGACATGGAGGTTAAACTCCGTGCTTTTACGCATTGCAAAGAGGTACACCCTATACTGTGTGACCTTAGTTGTAATCAGAATTTCTTTTTGTCCATGCTGATACTGCAAGTTTGGTTATTCAAGGTTTCTGCAGAAATCAGCAAAGCTAATTTAATGCTTTTTAATGCCATCAACAGTCAATACACACACACAAAAAAAGAAGTGGAACAGAACCTATACAGAAAGTAACATGCTACAGGACATGTTACAGCAATGTTTTGTTTTTGTTTAAACCGAAGACAATTAGTGTCTTAGTTCACTACCTTTTGATTCAAATTCTTGACCTTTTTCACTTTATTGAAAAAAGGAGTT
Organism: Channa argus; assembly: GCF_033026475.1. Classification (NCBI taxonomy): domain Eukaryota; kingdom Metazoa; phylum Chordata; class Actinopteri; order Anabantiformes; family Channidae; genus Channa; species Channa argus. The sequence continues at coordinate 24,932,533 of NC_090198.1, forward strand.
TATTACTCCCTGTATCTTTTCCTTAGAATACAAGATTTTGTGTGTTTTTAACCTGCTCAGCTAGTTATCAGCATCCTTCAGAAAGATGTCGCACACCACCATCAACACCTCCTTTTTCCTTTTCAGTTCTCCCAGCTCATCTTCCAAAGCTTTTCTTTTAAGTCGATGCATCGCACAGTCTCTCTTACATCTCTCCATCAAGGTAGATCCTGTATCTGGTCCTGGCTGAGGCTACAGATGCCTTACTTTGAAATGGTGCAGCAGATCCTCAGTCTTTGAATGTCTCATGAACTGTGATCCAAGATAATGTGACTGGACAACATTAGCCTCCCAAAATCGAACCTGGACATCGTTGTTTATTTTTGTTGACGTGTTAAAACTTTTATCAAACATCAGTCAAATGGCCCTGCATGGTTAGCTGCAGAAATCTGTTCATTTTTGAAGTGTGGGGCAAGTCCAAAGTATTTTTTTCCTTTCCACGGGTGAAAGATTTGGCTATTTCCGAATCCGGAAACATTGCCTGAAACAACTGTGAAATACCTTCGTCAGACGTGCACGAGTGGTGCTGCACGGCAGTGTTTTTACACCAGAGCCCCCCCACCTGCAGTGTTGCATTCGATCCAAAAGATGCTCAAACTGCTTGTTTTTGCGATGGTGGCGGCTCTGGTGGAAGATTCAGCCAGCCTGCCCGCTACTTTCCAAACACTGAGTTGCCCGATAATTCTTCACCATCTGACTGAAAGCAGTGGTTCCACGTGAAGAGTTCTAGATGTTTATGCTAATGTACAGATCGAGCGAATCAGAGTTTATAATTATATATTAAATTGAATATATTGAATTTTTCTCCGGTGGATAAGTGGCAGACGATGGATGAATGTACATATTCTTCTTCATAAACTATTGAAAGAATTTGTAATGCTTCTAGGAATTAAATTGAATGCCTTTTAATGCTATTTAGGGGCTTAATTTTTGCAAAATCAATTTAATGACTTTTAATGCCCAGCAGAAACCCTGTTATTTTGTCTCTGTTACTTTGCTTTCTGTTAACCTGGTGTATTTTTTGTGCTGGGATTTGTCTTAGTCACATCCATCTTCAACTCTCTCCCCCACATAAATAAATATATTAATAATGAACATCAACAAAATAGGCCTCTGGGAGCATAAATTCAAGGTGAGCTACACACTAATGCCTTTACTCCTGAGTCTAAGCAGTACTAAGTTCAGTTATAAGCACTGGTTTGCACAGTTTGCTCTCAAAGGACATAAGTGCCAAGTCAACAAAACAAATTAATGCACAGGCTTACCTGTATGGCGTGAAGGAGGGGTGGGGCAGGTAGCTGGGGTGATAGTAGGCAGCTGCAGCGGCTGCAGTGGCAGGGTCCAGCCCCAAGGGCAAAGAGGGCATGCGAAGGGCATCCTCAGTCGTGGCATAGGGCCGGAAACCACGTAGGTACTCGTCTGGTACAGGACCAGGGGGCACTGCATTAGGCAGCTGTCTGGGAAGACTGCATGTCAAAAATGGGTAGGAGAAAAAATGAAAAACATGATTAAAATGATTGGACTCTCTGTTGTGCATGACAACCACTTGTGCCTCGGTGCACCAATAGCAATGATAAATGTTTGCTGCAGCTGCTTATTCCAGTGAATTTATATAACTATGAACTGCTGATCAAACATATCAAAGCATGAAGAAATGTATTTTTTAATTAAAAATTTGTAAACTCCACAAATTCTGAGAAAAAGGCAGAGTAATGTGTAACTCACTTGAGGGGCTGGAACCGTGAATCCTGCATGACAGCACCAGGGGTGAGACCAAAGGCATAGGGATTTCCCAGGAGGTGGGCAGGGACTGAGGGACCACCCTTTTCTTGGGAGATGGTCCCCTCTGCACTCAGACGTTCCCTGCTGGCCCCACGAGGCCCCGAGTCAGCCTGGGGAGAGATACAGAGAAAGAGTCTCTAGTCATTGTTCGTGAGGGCCTGTGACCGTCATGCTTGTCAGTGCTCATGCAGCTCATCCTGAGAAAAGGGAGGTGGGGAAAAGAATAGGTCTGTTTGTGGTGCAGCAGTCTCTTCATACCTCAGGCACTTTTATCCACTTTCTCTCTCTCTCACTCTCTAACACGCACACACACGCACACACAAACACACACACACACCCTCCCTGTGAAAATAGATGGATCAACATGTCTGAGGAAACTATAAGGTACGATGGAAGATGCAGGCAGGGAGTGGTAAAAAACAGCCCCACTGTTTTTTCTAATTGTAAACAAGAGTTGTCATCCCTATGATCGATGAAGATGTGGTAATGGTAGATGTACAACAGCAGTACTTCTGAAGAGATGATGACTTTGATCTTGGCAAAGTGTGTGCGCACACATAACCTACACACTGTAGGGAAGACAACAAAGTCCAAGAAGCAACATCCCTCTGCCTGTTTCTTTTTCTCTCTTCTTTTTCACCTCCCTCTCTTCCTCTGGCAGCAAGCCTGGTCTCACTTATCCAATCCCACAACAGATACACACACACACACACACACAGAGCGGGCACATATACCATTTCAGAGCTACAAAGACATCCTGCTGTGGGAGGGGAAGTGCATTTTCTGAAGCTTTGGTTTTCCCCTGCCTACCAATGCAATTGCAAAGCTGAGAATCTTACAACTCTTGCATGAGGAAATTGTTTCTAGACAGATATGTGGTCATGGAGTACAAAAAACAAGACTCAAAGTTAAAGTTGATAAGAGAACTAGCAGAAACAAATTGAAAGAGGTGAATGGAGAGAGAGACATGAAGCCATAAAGGAAATGAGCAAGAGGAGAAGGCACTTCTTGCCCCACTAAATTAACCTTTGGGCTTCCTGGGATTTGAGAGACCTTACAGCAGCAGTGTTCTCTCTCACTACTTCCTCTGATAAAACAAATCCCATTTAGTGAGCCATTACCTTCACGTCCTGCTCTGCAGCCACTGACCCAGACTGACACAGATGCACTAACATCCAATCTTAAGTACTGTTTAGACTCTCCAAACCCCCTTTTGTTCCTTAGACTTCCATTTTTTTGATAGTTTAATGTCACTGTTATCTGTTTGTTGCACTTCACTAAACAGTGAGTTACTTTACTCCCTCAAACCTCTCATCTCCTTAACCAGCCACTATCCCATCAATATTCTTTTAATGTTTTATGAGGACAGGGAGAAGTTGGATGTTCCTTTCAAATAAGCAGCCATCTGGAAACAGAGGTTTATATCAAAAGAAGTCAATATCTGATAGTAGCTTGGGAATTACAATGATGCAACCCTCTCCGTTTGATCTTTGCCCAATAGTGTTTTAGCTTTTTTTCCTCGAAAATCATGGACACTGTCTCTCTCCAACTCCACCCTCCTTGAGCTTTATAAAGAATTATCCATGCTGCAGATACCCATTCCTGAATGGCTGTAATTTTGGTAAAAATAGGAGAAGTTTCTTATCACACTGTCAATTAATCAATTGCTATAATCACGTTTGCAAACTAAATGATTCTTTGACTGTTCAGGAAAGCTGTCATTATCATTTGACTAACAATCCTGATGTTACAAGTTACACATGAAGAAAGAGCAGCATACTGATATAAAATGCTTTATTGTTTTTTTCCACTTGACCTTCCTACACCCTAAACCTACTGGAACTGGAGGGGGAACATGTGGTCGATTATGCTTTGTATTTCCACTGCACGTTTAACTATATTAACTAAATTAAACTCCAATAGCCACTGGAAATATTCTAAACAAAGCATGGTTATGTTGCTGCAACTTTGCAACTGACAAACCAGCAAATGCCCCTTGTAACAATCAATGTAAAAGACTGTAGGACCCGGTTTGTAATTGAGAATGTGTACATAATGCCATCATGCCGTATGCACATCTTTGTAGCCTGAGCTTACAACCTGTTTGCATATGCACCACAAAGACATAATCTTCAATCCATATTAGAGAGGCACCTTATTCAATGAGGAGACTACAAATCCAACCAGCCATTCCATTTTGACCTTTCACCCTGCCAAAAAACAACTATTCTCTTCTCAAAAACATATTATTCACCAGCAGCCTACCATATCCCCACTACAGAGCACAAATACAAGCACTTAGACTCAAATACACATCCATTAACAGCCATCTTCCTCTGTGTGAGCCAGGCCCCTGTAACCCCCATTGAGGGTGGGAGACCCCGCGCTCTGTAGAGCGCTCGTTTACGCCTCTCAGATGGAGCCATGAGTCCAAATTGCCAATTAAAAAGCAATTACAGGCAGCAGTGGGAGCAGACTCCTGCAGTCATTAAAGTAAAATGCCAACGCACCAAGCCCTCCCTCTCTCACTGCTTTGCCCATCACCCCCTCTGACATATTCATACTTCAGCCACAGAGACACTGATCAACACTTCTAACACACATAAAGAAGGAAGCACACATGCACACATATCAACAGACAGGCTTTTCTTAGATGGTTTACAGAGGATCAACAGAAAAGTCTGCTGCCTCTGTACACAACTATATCATTGTATCGGTCTCTCTCCTTTTTTTCTTTAAATATGAGTTTCTTATTCTTTTATGCCCTTGTCAATGTGTTCCACCATGCAATTCCTGTCACATGAAAAATTATATGGTGTACAGGTATCTTTCCCATAATAAAATTTGGCATGAAATTAATTGATGACATTAGACACAGAGGGTGAGAGAAAAGGAGAGCAATGGGAAAAAAATGGTGGGGTAAAAGTGACTTTTTTTTAAATGATGTCCCCATCCGGAGCATCAATTAGCAATCTTAGCAGAGCGTCAGACAGCATCACCTTTGTTTAAGATGGATGTATGTCCTTTATAACACATGGCTCTTTGTGACTACAGTTATATGTGCTCATTGGAGCATCACAACAAAAATAGTGGAGATGACGCCAGCTTTCATGACACCTCCCCGCTGCTGCCCCCCTAACCTCTGTCCCAACCTCTTGTCCACAGCACTTCCCTTAACCTCCTCAATCTTTAGTCGAGTGGCCCTGAGCTACACAAGGCACCACAATCTCGATGAGCTTGAACTCACCAAACACCACTGACACTAGAGCACACTAAGGCGTGCAAACATACAAAGAGGATTATCCATCAAATATGTGGTAGGGAGTCTGTCACTATTTCTTCTTCTGCTCTTTGAAATATTTTATTCTGGAAGAATGGCAAAAGGGGTGACATCACTGGGAGATCTTTCCAGCCCTGGTTGACCCTTGAACTCAGCAGGGGTCATATTGTAAAAGCTATAGACTTAAACAGGGTGAGGGTCAGGAGTGGTGTCCAGGGGCAAGGACAATGCCTTGAATTCTACTATGCATTGCTGGCTGGCTACCCTCCTTGCTCACCCTTTGCTATCCCCTTCTCTCTGTCTCGGGGAACTGTCAAAGTGTCTCAGAGAGTTTCCGCATGATGCCGAGTGCTGTTGATAACCGTGTGCTGGGCCTTGACCATTAGCCCTGAGCTGAGATAAGGCGGCTTAAAGCAAGGCCATAATCCATAATCCACTCCTTATCAAAGCAAGCAGCTCTCCCTCTCTCTCCCCCACTACGTAACAGAAAGAGGGTGTTGGGATGATGAGGCAGAGGATGCACTTGACTGCTTGAATGAAAAGGGTGAGGCTAGAAGTAAGGTTGGGAGGGGGGTGCTTTGGAGGCTAAGGGCCTGGGACTTGGGAGGGGCTCATCCAAGGCCAAAATGGCTAAGGGGTGGGGGGCTAGAGGGGCACAGATGTTAGCTGCCGTTGAGGCTGTCACCACGATGTCCCAGTGGCAGCTGGCATTGTTTAACACATGGAGCCGGAGGGAAGCAGATATGAATTCAGTGACCCACCAGATAAGTCACATGTACATATGTCAAGTATGTACTGCCACACCGTGTTACAGGCTGCCTACATATTCCCTCAAGAGAGAGAATATGTTTATCCTAGCAGGCAGGAGCTAGACAATGAAAGCACAGAGGAAATGAGGAAATACCCTAAAACAATCTTAGGACAGAGCAAGTGCAAGAGGAAAAAATGGGAAAAGACAGAAAAGGCCTGGGTGTGTTTGTGTGTGGTTTTACCTGGCGACCCTCGTTCCTCCACAGGCCGTTGCTGGTCTTTGTTGGAGCAATGGTGACTACAGGTGGAGTGTTTGGCACACTGTGACCTGCTGGAGGAACCAGGACAGGCCCTGGACCAAGGGGACCCCTCTTGGGTGTGCTAACTGGAGAGCTGTGGTTGGTGGCTGGAGAGGACACTGGAGAGGACTCACTACTGATGGAGGATGCAGCTGGAGAAAGACACAAATGACATAAATTAAGGGAAACAAAGTGAATAAGAGTAGGGGTACTTATAGTCTATGTTTTAGCATCACAATAACAAAAAATAATGCATGAGTACAGGTACAGTTGACCAAAATGATCGCTCTGAGCCCATACTACGAGGTGTCAGTAATCAGGATGAGCAGCCTAGTGAGATCACACAGCCTTGACATGGAGGTCTCAACCACCCACCCACCCACACACTTCTTGACAGTGCACAGCCACATTGAATGTATATACACTCAGTGGTGCTTGCAGTCACACATGAAACTCCCCCCTTCCACTACACACACACACACACACACACACACACACACACAGCAGGTGGTGAAAAGCTGGCCCAATGAGCTTCTCTGCTCTGCTGTAGCTGTGCCACATTAACAAAGCCCTCCAGGGAAACCCTGTAGTGTAGGGTCACGGTCTGGTCACATGCCTTGCTTTCCACACATCGCTCTCTCTCTTGTTCCAGTGCGCTCATATAATAGGCTCACATTCACATACACCTATTATTGCAATTTATCTTTTCAGGCGTTGATTTTTACACCCCCCAAGTACACTACACTTTCTGTTCCTCTCAAACATGCCCACTGTCTGTTACCTTCTTTTTTATCCTTCTGTCTTCCTTTCTTTTCTTTATGTTTCCTTTGCTCTCTCCTGGGGATTAACCTGTGTGTTGTCTATGTTTTCTCCCATTCCTTCTCTTCTTTCAGCCCCTGCCTCCTGACAGTACAGTGTGCTGTATGTCTACTCTACTCAGAGTGAACACAGTATTACATAGTCAAACTGGGTCACAACCCTCTCAATGGGACACACACACTTCAGCACTGCAACAAGGACAGCAGGAGATGTGTGCTTTTGTGTGTGTGTAGGTAGTGCGCTGTTGTGCAGCGACATGCTTACACAGTTTTGTAGGCAAAAACAGACAGCCAAAACCTCAGGCCAGTTTCAGGTCTATTTCCTCTCCAATTATCATCATCAGAACAAAAACCACAGATCTCTAACCAACCGCCATTTCTTCCCTGCTTCGGTTTCTATGGCAACATAACCTAACAGACAATGTCAGCTTATGGTAGGTGTAGTCAGGATATTGACTGATTTTAAACCCCTCATTCTGAGTAATACCACTAAATTATGGAAAGAATCAATAATGGCAGTAAGGTGAAAATCTGAAAATCTATGTGTGAGTGGTGAGTGGGGGGGCTGAGGGTGAGGAAAAGATGGTGATGATACATGTGAGGTGACACATGAAAATGAAAAATGACAGAAGGTGGGGAGCCATTGGGGAAAAAAGACAGCAAGTGACAGTGCAAAAGAGGTGTGAGGAGAGGTGAGAGATGGAGAGGAGACGAAAGCAGGGAGGTAAGGGCTGCAGATGGGTGAGTGAGTGGTGGGTACAAGGTGGGGGATATTGAGGGTTGAGGCGTATCTTGTCTGCACAATGGCAATTAGTGGCCTAATCCTCCCCTCCTCACCTTGGAGAGCCATTACTCTCCCCTGCAAGACTAGGCCAATCAATAGCAGCCCACTCAGCCTAGGGAATGGAGCTACACTTAATACAGCTCTAGTGTCACAGCCTATTCACTCACCACACACACACACACACACACAATATGCATATACAAGGATGGGGTACAAATAAGGCTAAAGGGAGGGAAGAGGCAGAGTGCAGAGTATGAAGAGGGGGTGGTGATCACAGTGATTCGGAACTGCTCAGCAACAGACCTCTACTCCATGTCTTTCACTCACCCCCCTCTCTTCCCATTTCCACCTTTGCTCCTCCTTTTCCATGTAGACACAGAACAGACTGGAGAAGAGGCAGGGCAGACTAAATAATTAAGACAGCAGGAAAAGAAGCAGGTGAGGAAAGAAGGAAATAAAGGAGACAAGGACCATCTACCAACTGCTTCATTCTCTTCTTGCAGTTTGCAGACACTGTGTATGCTTCTATACACCCCTTCTCTTCAAGTGTACAAACAGAAAAGGCCTATTCATCATTCTTTCCTCCTCCTCATCATTTCTTAAAACACTGCACACAACCACCAATTTCTTCAGCATCGAGCACCTTTTCAGAAATACTTTTTTAATCCCTGAGGGGAAATTTCATATACCTTAATTCCTTTCCTGATGTTCTTCAAAAACTGTGCCTGCCAAACAGACAGATCTGTCACACTTTATGTGCATGAACAATAATTTCAACTAGCAAGAGCTCAGGGAGATATCAGACAGTGGTTACATGTTTGGATGCAGGAATGTATGTAGGTTTTCACTACATCTTCCTTTTTAAAAGATTGAAGGTTAGAAGTGTTCATCAGTCTTTTTTTCTTAAATCACGCCTCATTCCTTCTTGTCCATTTACAACCTCCCCTGCACTAGTTTCTACATCAGGCCCTTTTTTAACCCCTGCCCCTGACATCACTGTGCTGGACAGGAGAAAAATAATGTATGAGGCATGTGAATGGCACCAAGCTGGTGTCATTTCTGCCATATGCTCCTCCCCTTCGATCTATACAGAAAGAAGATGGCCACATATGCTGGCCTTGCAGGGAGCTCGAGGAAGAGGAGGAGGAGCATTGAAGCACAAGCCTTCGTCCCCAGAGTCTAAAATAGGCTCATCAGCTCTCAACCTGCACTTTATTAGCTGTACTGATTGTCACTTTCATGGTTTGCAAGGGTGTGCTGTGGTGTAGTGATGAGGTCAGGAGGGTACAGAGAGGTGGGGTGAGGGGACAAAAGAGGTAGAGACAGAAGGGAAAGAGAAGGAGGGTGCTGTCTCAGTCCCAAGCTGAGTGTGATTAATGTGAAGCTCCATTCTCCTCCATTACCAGACCCACTCTCCTAGTCTGCCTCCACACTTGACCGCTCAAGCTAAGCCACACATGTGAGTGTATACACACATACACACACCAAGAGCAGCATCAAAAACAAGCTGTGGTCACAGGTTGCATCTTTACAAGGATGGCACCATTTACTTTAGCCACTGACCCAGTCATAAAGCCAAATAAAATAAAAAAATAGTCACTGCAGCTTGCAGTAGTAGCTTTTTTATTCATTGGCCACATGCTATTGTCGTGAATCCCACTGGATCAGAAACCCCTGACAGGAAGATAACACAAAAATGTTTTAGTGTTGCCAAATGGCCCCTACCAAATTCTCTCAAACCATCACCACCACCTCTGCCAAGCAAGCCAGCCCCAGTCCTGCCAGGCAGAAGGTGCTCTCCTCAACCCTGCCAACACACCCACCCTGCCCCACCCCTAAACCTCCCTCCCTCCCAGCATGCATTACAACAGCATCAGCACTTAATTAAACAGTCCATTTCACACCTGGTGTGCATAGCAGTGCCCAGCCAACCCTGCATCCATATGCCACGCTACCACAAGCTTCAACATGTGCACCGTAACACACATACAGAGAAACTAACCACTGATGCACACAAACACAGCACACACCTGCTACTACAGTCTTGGCCATGTACTCACAACACAACACAAAGCCTGTAGTCTGCATCACTGAGTGGGGGAGGGGAGAGGCACACAGTGTGTGTTGCTGTGCCAGTGAAGGAAAAGGAAGACGGTACAAGATGGCGGATGGAAATAAGAGGAGCAATCCTCTGTGCCTTCTGCTGAATGTACAAATTGTATATGCTGTTTAAATGGTGCTTTGTCATGAGAAGTCATGAGAAGTTTATAGCTGCTTTGCAGAGAGAAAGACGGGTAAAGCAAATTAGCTTGTTTGTGAGTGTTTAGGGACAGTCACAGTCTGAATGCTTTTGCCTTTAAGGAACACACACACACACACACACACACACAGAGCATGGTTGTGTGAGCTCCAGGCAGGCTCCAGATGGAGAGGTCAGAGACACACTAGCCCACTGTCCCAGCATGCTCTGGGCTCCCAGAAACAAGGGGAGCCTCCGGCCACACACATACATACACAAACACACACAGACCTACATATATACAGGTACACACAAACACCGCACTAGGATCTACAAATCTACTAATTACTTCAGATTCTTCTTTTTTCAGGCCAAATTATTCCATCTATCTTGTACACCTTTATTCTCTCTCTTCTATCTCTCTCCAGGCAGTGCACTACAGTTGGTATGAAAGCAGTCATGAAATTCTGTGTGTATGTGTCTAAGAGTGTGTGAGAAGAAACAACTGAGAGGATTAAACCCAGATCTGCCTAATTAATCAGATATCAGCAGGCTTGCCTTTCTGAGGCAGTGTGTTATCCGTGTCAGCTGTGTGTTTGTTCACACATGTTAGTGCTATCCTGTGTGTTCATGCGAGCGTACACGGAATGAGTGTGTCCTTTGCACTACTCTGATACTCATTATCCATCACCTCCCCTCTTCAGCGCAGCACTCAGAACACACAGAGCTATTCATTATACTTGCCACAGACAAGTGACGAAGTATGTGTCTGTGTGTGTGGGTGTGTATATAAACAGCAGCCATGCTCAGGGTCTTAAATCAGTTCAGCGGCCTGTGGCAGTGATACTAGTACTCAAACCTAACTAAATCCTCTAGGCCTTAGGACACTGAGTCATGGCACCTCATATATATACTGCACTACTCACCTCAAAGCATTAACTGGAGAGTGTTAGACAGAGAGAGAGGAGAGGTTGAGTCAAAGTAGCTAATGAAAGGACAGCAGGCTGCAGCATGCTAAGAAATCATGAGACTTGCACAGTTGCAAAGACAACTATTTACATGTGTGGGGGGTTTGGGTGTGTGTGTGTGTTGCCTATAAATACAGGCTCTCCAGACAAAGAGGTGACTAGAGCTCCAGCGGCCTGATGCCTCTCTGCCCACCCCGGAGCCAGTGCTCCTAGCACGGGCTCTGTCGCCCCTTATGCCTGATGGCTGACTCACTGCCTACGCCAGCCAGACGGCACAGTCAGCAGGCCTCAAAAATAACAAAGGGGCTTTTTTTGGTGCTTTTATTAAGAAGGTGGTAGAGCTTTATCAGACACGATCAGGTGTCTCTATGACAAAGGAAAAGACAGGAGCTCTTGGCGGATCATGAATTACAAATAGACCAGTGCACACTCATTCTCACCTCCCATTCTCACAACACAATGGAAAATAAAAAAGCAGAAGTATTAAAAAATATGACTAAGAGAACATAACTCTTGCATTCTCCAGCTTCAACTGACAGAAATGAGGGTGAGTAACAGAGATAAGAAGGAAAAATTCCAGTGAAAAAGGGTGAGCCCATGTTAAAAATGAACAACAGGTCTGCACGGTGGAAGTGAATATTTCTTTTGGATAGGACAAAAAATTAATGAGGCTGGCATGCAGGATTGAGGCAACAGAGAGAGACAAAGGAGGAGAAGGATTGAGAGGCAATGAGGACAGGGCTGGAACTGAGTGCTCTCTCTCTTGCTGTAATAAATCATTTGCTTGGTTTTGGGTCCGGGCTGGAGAGCAAGGTGTCCAGGTACAGCAAGAAAGGAGGGGACCATCTAATTTAATAGCCAGAGTCAGATGGCACACACACACACACACACACACACACACACACACACACACACACACACGCAGAATCTTTCCACTGAGGCTCTTCTGTGTACACTGTGCTTTGTACATTTAAGTAATTAAAAGACACTGGGCACATGGTTTTGCATAATTCTTGCATGTGCTGGTATATTAGAGACTAACTTTGCATTAACCAAACATAGAGGAAACCAAAAAGACAGCAAAACCCCACAAATACCTCCCTGAGTATTCACACAATAACATTTACATAAATCTCTCAACAAGCATGTCTCAGCCTTAAAGGGATAGTCCAGAATTTGACATATAGTTCTACATATTAGTAAGCAGTATTTCAACCACCTGATACTCATTTCGTATTCATAGTCACATGATCAAGCCATAATACACACATTGATAAGCACGGCAAAGTGTATGTGCACTCACATAAAGCACATTAAGTGGGTCAACTAGAGTGGCTCCTCTTCGTCCCAGCATCTCCAGGGACACCAACTAATTTAATCCTGTGTGGATATCACTCCATTGCTATTAGCAGTTCTGCACTCAGCCACACAGAGTGGCAATTGAAATTTTTTAAACACAGGACACACACGCAACAACAGATACCCCACACACAATGTGAACAAATACACAACCACACACGTACAGTATAAAGGAGGCAGAGACACCTAATCTATCACTAAATTATAGGCAGAGGATAGTGGGCCTGGTGGTAAAAATACATTTAGTTGAGTTATTACTCAAAGATGCTAACAAACATTTGTGCATTAAAGAAGTTTGTCACTGTTGTTGCTATAGGATCTGCCACAATCTCTTTATATTCTGGTGTTTGAGTTAATGAAACAAACTCGATTCGCGTTTCTACCCTTTGTTGGTTTGGGTTTAAGACACAATTTACAAATCACATACACATTACAGTGTGCACGTGCACACTGTCAATATCACAATAGAACAAAATTTTATCATGCAAACAGAAATAACTGCAATATGATAGTTGATACGATATGGCACATCTCTATAATATGTCCAGCTAAATATTTTTAAATCAGATGTTAAGAGTAAAAAATATGGAGATTATTAAATTAAAAAACAAGCTAAAACCATAATATGTACAATTACCTGTCAAACTTTACAACTACTTCTTCTTTACATTTTGTGATGTGTAGTGAAAATGCTGCTAATTTAGACCAGATTTAACCGGGCCTGAAACGAAAAACGAATTTTGACGAAAGACATTGTCATTTTACCTCGAGGTTCTTCAGCTTGTTTTGCCAGTTTACGGAGAGCTGCAGCGAATCCAGAGTGAGACTGGGTAGCTGGGCTTCCATTGGCTACGATGGAGCCATTGAGAGGCGACGGCGTGAGGGGGCTGACTGTCGCCGTAGTACGGGTCGCCGTGGAGATCATTCCTAACGATGGTGACTTTGACTCATGGCTCATGCCTACAAAATGGAAAACAGGAAGGGAATGGGAAATTTATTATAATGCAATCATATATAAGGATCTGATTTGTTCTATTTTCCAGTCCAATCAGTAGATACATACACTCAGATGGCAAGTAGGTATACCAAGCTAAAACCAATAAACCCTCCACTCATAAAGTTAGTAACATTCAGTTTTTGTTTAATTAATTTTACAGGTGTTGGTTTAGCTCTATGATCATTCTAGAAGATGCAGTATAGTTCAGTACAACTTCTAAAACAATCATGCAGCTGAATCCACACTTCAACAGTTTCAACAAAAACTGAACAGTCTCCCCTTCACGAAAGCAGGGTTTACTGCAAAACTACATTAGTTTTATGTAAATGAACCTAATCAACTGCATATTCAAGAAATATGCAAAGACCAATACAGATAAAATATGTGAGCAGAGCAAGGTGCATTGCTGTTTCCTTGGACACAGAAACACGTAGGGCAGGGCATCTGTTTATGACAGCTGGAGTAGATTGAGATTGACTGGTGGTTTGAGAGGCAGAGGGGCTTTGGTTGTATGGTTTAGGGTGAAAGGTCAAAGGTTAGGAGGGCAGGTCATCCTTCCTTTGCTCAAAGAGCACCAGTCTGTCTGCGCGCCTCCAGAGGTGCCACAGTTTACACAACATCTCTCCTGAGCATGCTTCAACACAAGTGTGACGACATTTCTTATGGACAGTATCATTTGCTACATGGAATCAGCCATTATGTGGCTGAATCCAAGCAAATTAGCAACTGACTGGCTCCTTCACACAACTTAAGGACAAGTTTCCCTTTCATATGGTGGTTGAGCCAAAAAAGCAGCCAGATAGGTGCTACTGAGACTCTTCTTAAATCAGAAGCAAAGAGAATTCTAACACAGTAAGAGGAAAGAAACTGATGTTTCTGCAAGCTGGATATTTTTTAATTGTAGAATGAGTTTTGAAAGAATTACAAAACAAGGTGTCAAGCTCAACAACAACAGACAGAAGTTGATGCTACATTAAAAGGAGCACCACACAAGAGGTTAATTTTTCATCATGTCAGGTCTCATCCTAACCTTGGATTTATAAAGAGCCCTGTAGTGGTTGGAAGGGAAAGACTGTGAGGGAGGGTGAGGAGGGTTTAGATGGCTGTCCCCTTCCTTTCTGTGTATGTGTTGAAAGGTGACACTATGTTGACAGCCCCTCAGTGAGTGGAATCCCTAAATGCCACAACGTTGTGCGATAGCCCTGTGTGCTCAAGCACAACGCACACGCACACACACACAAACACACACAGAGGGTGGCTCAAAGGACAGTATAAGTTCAGACTAGGGTGGATTGTGTGTGCTAGAGGTATTATATTTTACACTAAAAGACACAAGCACACACTGCGGATTGTTCAGAATCCGCCATAAATCCACATTCAAAGTAAACTTTCAGCCATCAGAACAACTTCTAAGACAGACACATTACTAACAGTATATCAATAGCACTATTAGTATAAGTAGGAGGTATATCTTGGTTTACCCCAGAAGTTGGGAAGACTATAAAAAAAAAGATCATGTTCCCTCTTGAAAAAAGAGCAGAGACCGTGTGTGTGTGTGTGTGTGTGTGTGTGTGTGTGTGTGTGTGTGTGTGTGTGTGTGTGACATTCCTAACACCTCTTTCGTTGACCTGCCTGTAACCTCCCAGTCACCCAGTGCACTCCATATGAACTCAGCACACAATTAATAATAGAATCAACAATGCCTACTGTATGAAGAACACACACAGCGCCACTGAGAGTCAGGCAAACAAGCAAGAACACACACTATCTAGCCAGCCCAGTAACTTTGTCAAGGCACTGAAGTGCTGTTACTTGCTCCCTACTCAAAGTCAAAAAGAAGAGGGTAAAAGAAATACAATATCAACTTTTCTAAAAAAACTAACATACTAGATAATCTGTCGGTGAATACTAGATATTACAATTTTCAAAGCCACACACCACTCAAATAACACCACAGTACAAATAGATGGATGTGAGTAACACAGAGAAAGCAAAAAAGGACGAGCACGTAGTTTGACGGATACACACACAGACACACATCCGGAGGTCTGGCAGTAGTTCATGACCCTCCACCCCACCCCATAGATTAAAAGCGTGGCCGAAGCTCCTTACTGTACAAAGGACTTGATCCGCCTGGATCCCCCATGGCTGCATCTTCACATTGAGCCCAGCCCAGCACACACCGGCAGCCAGCGACAGGACACACACCATCTTCCTGCTCCCCTTTCTCTCACTCTCCGTCTGTCTACCTCCTCTTGCCCATCAACCCTCTTTCCCTCCCTGCCTGCCTTCCTGTCTCTCACGCTGCCGCTCACAAAGACCGTTTAGAGCTTATCTAACAAAGCAACACACCACACACGCTGCCTATCTCTCCCCTCCTTGCTCTCGCTCTAAGTGAGAAAACAGAAATTCTTAGCCTAGCAGCTGCTGCGATGTCACATGACCTCATACCCCCCCATACACACACACACACTCCTCCTCCTCCCCTCTCAACCTATAATTCCTCAGCCATTTGCAGATAACAGACAGAGGCATGCATGCCCTGCCAAGGCGAGCTGGAGGAGGGGGAGGGTAGAAGAAGAGGAGCTGAGGAGGAGGGGAAGGTGCTCAGCTGGTCAGCACATCTGACCCCTTTGCTAAGAAGCGACAGGCAGGGTGTATGTATTATGGGTGCTCGTATATAGATGGATGGAGGCTTAGGTTAAATATCTAACATGCCCTTCCCTTCTTAAGGCAGAAAAAGTAAGAACGAAAGAGAAAGAAAGAGAACATGTCCTGGCCTGTGTTAAGCTCTACAACATAAAACCTTTTGTGCTACATCTTCCTCAATTCAGTTTGCTTTATGGTCCCAACTGTTCTTTACAAAAAAACCCTCAACCACTCAAAAAAGTAAAATAAATAAATTTTCTTGAAATCAACCAGCATTATTTCACACAAACAAGGAAGTAATTCGAAAAATGTGCACGTGCAATCAAACCCCTTGGCGATCGCACGCGCGTGCGCATGCACAGGCACAGGCTGCATGCAGATACATGCACTTAATTACAATAAGCGGTTATCAGGGTGGAGGAGACTGATGCGTAATAGTGGTTGGGGGTGGAGGACTCAGGAAAAGGGTAAAAGCGTGGGTTTGACTTCCCCTCTGTCCATCCTGCTGTCATTGCAGGGGTGTGAATGAGTTGTTTCTCTAGTCACTTCCTCCTTCCGTCACTTGTTACTTTTCACAGAACAGCAAGGGAGTGAGAGAGCGATGACAGGGAGAGAGATTATCTTTGGGGTAGAGCCAGTATTGAACCAAAGGCCACTACTTGACAAGGTCCTTCTTGATCCTCAGGCTAGGGTCTGACACATCTAAGAAAACTTAGCACTACCGCACTTTCCTTCATATTTGTCTCTTTCCTTGCTAGCATCATGAAGATTCCTCTGCTGCGTTTGGAGTAAAGTATCTCTTTGCTTTCTGCATTAAAGTCGTCCACTTGTGTGAAGCAACCACAGCATCAGACAATATCATGGCAGGGAAGGGCCTGAGGGGCTTAGAGTGTTAGCATAAGTTTACTAAAAATGCTGCTTGGACTCTGTCACCATGAGTCCAAGCTTGATATAGATCATTGCCCATCTCTCTGCCTTCACTTTCTGTCAACTCCTCACTGCTTCATGTACAATAAAGGAAAAAAATCTCAATATAGAAATCTGACTTTATTCTAGCAGCTGAAAACCCTCAATCGGAAGATAAAAAGCAACCTTCATTCATTTAGACCCTAGTGAAATATTAACACTAGGATTATTCTGATTACAAAAATAGTTTCAAAGTATTGTGGGTGTACTGTGAGTGGTTTCTCTACTCTGTTTCCTTGCTTCTTTCTAAATGGGAAAACACAAGCCATCCATGTCACAACTGCCTTTTCATCAGAGTAACTAACAAAAAAAATGGTGTGATTTAAGTAATCTAAGTTGAGTAATGTCTTGAAATAATTTCCAGATAAGTAAACGTGCCTCCACTTCCTACCATCACTCGGTTATAACTAATTTGTCCAGAATTTAAGGCAGGCTTTAGCTATGCGTCCTCCAAACATCCAGCAGATGGCATTGTCTCCCTGCTAATGAGGGGGGGGGTCCTTTTAAAACACAATACGCCACACTCCTTTAATCCAGTGACACACACAAATATGATCTTAGATAATATTGCTGTGGATTATAAAAAAGACAAAAGGCTAAATCCACGGGCAAGAACCGCATTTGAAGGTCTTAGGAGATATTTATTCATTATGTCTTTTGGCACTGTAGCCAAAGTTTAACACTTTTGCTGAAAACCCAAGGGTTAAAGGAGTCTGTTACGCACCAAGCTTCCTGATGCAATTAACCCTTTTTATGCCGTTACGCCTAAAGGGAAAACAAAACAAAGCCTTGAAAAAGAAAAAAAAGAAAAAAGAGGAATGTAGATTACAACAAACCACACACAAACATGATCCCGCCCATACGCACACACACAGAGCAGATTGACTGCTAAATGACATACAGTAAACACACTGTTTTAACACCCCGCTGGGAATAAAGCCGATCACTAACTCCCATAGTCAAACACACGAACACGCAGTTCCACCCTTTTGCTGGTTGGAATGCAGATTACTCTCTCTCACACACACACACACAGAAATGCATGCATATAAAGTAAATCCTCTTGGCTTCTGTATGCCCTGGCCAGTGGGGAGATAATGCAGTGGCAGCTCTAGCAGGCGGTTAATCTTTAACCAGGAAGGGATTTGCCTATCAGCTCGTTAAAACTAGCAGCACAGTGCTGCTGGCCGATCCATCTGATCCAGCCACAGACCTGGCTTGGCCAAGTTCAACGCAGCATGGACTGGAAATGCACTGCCTGAAACTAACCGTTTATCCACAAAGCATCTGCCCTCAAATGAGCAATATGAATGTTACTGCACTAAACTGGCAGCACTACATGTGTGGTCAGGCAAGCGACTAAAGCAATATTTCTGAACATCTTGCTGTTCTCATCTATGAATACTTTTGTAGATCCAATGTAATACAGCCTCTGTGGTTTGGTGTTTTGTTCCACTCCTACATTCCTCTTACTATCCTCTAAGAAATAGCACCCTTACTGTTTTCTGATGTCTTCTTTGCTGTGCTATCAGAGCTTTATTTGCTCATACAAAACAAACATTTACTTCTGCTTAACATTAAACCGTTTTCACCTGCAAAGGCTAGGGAAGATATTTTATTATGAAAGAGCCACAGTATATTTTGCCAAAATTGATATTAAGAATGAAATTAAAATTGCTCTGCACAGTGGGATATGGACATTAGTCAGCAGACCATTTGTAAATACAGCAGATTAGAATAGTAAACAAGATGGGATCATACCGAACTGACTGTATTAAGAGGTGCAGGTAACACGTTTACCACAGTTTGTGTAAGCTGGCAATACATCATCAAGATAAACAACGCCTTTTATCATATCGCCTTATTATAGAAAAGTGGAAACTCCCTCATTACTCAAATCATAATCTCGGATCACAGTGGGTCTTGGTAATCGAAACTGGAGGTATCCTATAATCATAGGACACAGCTTCAACCAACCACCATTGGTGACATTATTTAGACTAAGTTAGGAGCCACTGATACAAGAGGGAGTTTAGAGTCAGCTTGATGAGTACATGTTATTGTAAATGACTGACGAACTCTTTAAGTGGCTGAAGCTCTGCTGACGGGATGAAATGAATCAGAGAAAGGTATGTAAAAAGTTCAGAATGAAGGACACTCAAGACTAAAGACACATATAAAAAGAAAAATCAAGGTGCCTAAAATACCAGTAAAGCAGGTGTGGATGAAACCAGTCTCGCAAAACAGGATGTAATATGGGCATAACCACTACTACCACAGCCACTTTAACATGTATTTCAACTTTAAATGAGTTTTAAAAAAGGCACCTAGTGTGGTGGCAGGAAGCATAACTCTGTGGCTGACAAAATCAACACTTCAAGTGATGTACTGTCTATAAATAGCACTCATATACTTTAGCCACACGCAGCATTTGAAGTTGCGATAAAAGAACAAAGGATGATCTGCAAGGTGGACAGGCACATATTCCAAAGCAGCAAAGAAAAAGTAGCTCATGTAGGTTAAACGGAAGAAAGGATATGATCACAAGAGCAGCAGTAAAAGCTCATACACATGAATACATCAGATGTGTCACGGAAGTCACGAAAACCTGCGGTCGCACAAGCACAGCAGGATAAACCTGCTTTGCTTGACTTTTGAGATGAGATGTCAATGCAATCTACCCCCAGGCACTATAGAATGGATATGTGTATGTGTGTCATTTCTTTTACTCGAAACCAAAAAGAGAATCCCAATATCAGAGAATTCCTTTAACAGCGGCACTACGGCTGCAGAGCTGGAGACAGAGCAAGGGAAAAGAGCAAACGAAGGAAGAGGAAGAAAAGGGAAACAAAGAGAGACAAGTGGGAAAGGGGGGGGGCAAAACATAAATGAAGAAATGGGGAGGGAGAGAGAGAGAGAGAGAGAGAGAGAGAGAGAAAGAGAATATTGCTTCTGTTTGAGCTGTCATTATACAGCAGGCCTCCATTATGGAGCTACAGCGGAGAACAGAGTACATATCCCTCTGACCTGGCTCACTCCCTCTCTTGCACACGCACACACATACAGTTTTCCTGTCCTTTACCTTGTGTGGCTTTAAATGACACGGCTTTGTACACGAGTGTGCGCACAGCTCATGATTCATCCCTCACCTCCTACTTCTCTTCCTCTTGCTCTGTTTTCACCCCCACCCCCAACCTGCCTGCCAGCAGCTTGCAACAAAAACACAGAGATTTCAAAAGACCAGCCGGCATCTCTCTCCCTCTCTTCACCTTCCTCTCTTTTATTCTCTATCACACACACAGCTACAGAGAAACACAGTGTGTCTTGAGGGTAGGCACGAGCTGAGATGATTTTCACTCCTCTTCTCCTCGCTGTATCCGACTCACACACTCCAGCAGCGCCATTTCCTATGTCTGTTAATTACATAGCGGTTGTGGTAGGGGTTGCTGGGGTTGTGTGTGTGTGTGTGTGTGTGTGTGTGTGTACGGGTGCATGTCATCTGGGGAGTGTATGGCTTCTCAGAGACACCAGCGTGGGCGTATGACAGAACAGTCTGGTTACGCTTCACAATGCTGCTTAGAGAGTGTGAGCACACACACGAAGAGACACTCACACACACAGTCACATAGCACACAGAAGAGCCTTCTGTCTGTGTCTCTGGCTCTTTGTGGTCCATGCCCCAGGAGTCAAGCTGCTGTCTGTGTGGCTGTGCCCTCTCTAACCTCTCGCTGAGGGGGGACACAGCCTTGCCACACCACTGATACAGTAGGAGCGCCAGCTTCAACCCCACTCCAGCTGTTTCACTGAGAGAAGGACTCAGCTCTGACTCACCATCTCTGTCATCAACATCATCGGGTTGTTTCTCTTTCTCTTAATCACCCTCACAGAAAGAATGTGGCAGTGAGGCTTTTCCCAGCAAGGTGGGAGATATGAAAGATGTTGCATGTCTCACATGAACTCAAAACAAAACAGAGGCAAACATAAACAAAAAAGGACCTGCAATGCTTATTGTGGTTTCTGCACCTGTGATGCTCATCAGTGTATACAAAGAGGCAAATGCACAAACACTAGCACACAGGCAGCCTGCATGTCACAACCCACGGATCTGGACACAATGTATTGTTATGTAAGGTAAAGCTGTCAGTGCCCGGGGACATTACTGCTTGCAACGTATTTCAGTTATTATCATCTATCAACTTTCCCTCTCCCTCCACAAGCATTCTCAGGAGATGGGCGCTGTTTTTGCTGGCTCCCCTGAATATATTCGTCACCTTATCCTCTGTTCAACCTCTCTCTCCCCTCTATTCTCTTGTCCTGGCTGTGATGTACTCTGCTAGGTTGTGGTTGCCTAATTAGCACTCCAAGTACTCTGTATGGGCCCTGACTCCCAAGCGACTCCACAGCACACACATAGCCTGTGCGTGCGCACGCATGGTAAAGGCTATCTGCATGCACACTCTCAGACAAACACAGAGCATCCACTTCACTTTCCATAGCAGAGTCCAGTAGCTGAGAGTTGCCCTGTTCATACAGTATCTGAGTGTGCATCCCTGAAAGTGAGGATGGTCTGATGTATGAAGCTCTTTTCTGTGTAGGGGAGGAGAAGACAATATGTTGTCATATCCACAGATCTGAGAGAGTAGTCACACAGACTAGATTCTTATTGACCACAGAGCTGAGACCTGTAGTGTCCTTCTTTCGCCTAAATACAAAACGTGAGTAGTCATCACTAGAACAGAAACTCCAAAGAACTTTGAGGGTCAAGACTATTCTTAACAGCTTTTGTGGGAGGATTTCTATCAAGTTTAGCATTGGTAGTGTTTGGATGTTAGACAATTGGAATCGGTGCAACCTTTGAAAGATAGGCCAAAAATAAATACTCTACACTGACAAATGAACAACACTTTCTTTTAAAAGCCCCGATCCTTATGGTTTTTCTAGTCCACACAGGAAATAAGTATAATTCAAGATTGGTCTATACAAATAAATAAATAGATCACTGCAAGTTCCACATGACCTCAGCTATTATTTATTTATTTATTTAGAAAATGTTCAGGGCAAAAACTTTTGAAATGGGAGAATGTTCTGCTTGTCTTTGTCATCTATATGTAATAGTAAATTAACACATTTAGGTTTTGGACTGATCAGACAAAACAAGACATTTGAAGATGCCACCTTGAGCTCTGGGAACATTATAAAAGCCATGTAATTTTCTCTTACCTTTGGGGTGTTTATTTTATCTATGTACAGAATTATCACACACTTTGTCAGTCAGTGGCAGTGCAAAGGGGAAACGCATATGGTAGATGTGAAACTGAGATAAAGAGTCAACTCATATTGAAGATGTGAAACTGAGATATAAACAGTAACAAAAAAAAGTACAGTGCCCAAAATGGATAGCCCTTAGTTATCCAAATGCTAGCCAGATATACCAGGTCTAGCTGGCAACTGGATCTTCTTGGGGAGCATGTATATCATGGCAACTGTGGCCTTAACCAACACAGCATGCAGCTCTGTCCACGAGGTGATTAAAACACTCCAAACCACCAAACCCAATTCTCTACTTCAGGCACATATCTGACCTTGCTCTCATACACGGGCAATCATGCTATCAAACAGACACAAACAATATGACAGTCAGCTGATAGAGCAGATATCCCAGAGACAGAGAAAGAGAGAGAGAAAGTAGCAAAGGAAAAGAGAGGCAAACATAACAGACATGTTGGAGAGAGATAGAAGCAGCAGAGATAGAGAGTAAGAGATATGATGATGTGGTAACAAAAGAAAAGGCTTTTGTTAAAGAGTAGCTTCTAGCTGGGTTATACTGTGAGAGTGTGACTAGAGAAGGCACAAAGACGAGACAGATAGACACAGATGCACACTGTATGAATACTAGAAGAAGAATAGACATATCACAAAATGCAGATAGACAGTAGCTCCATTTGGTGAGGCCAATAGTCAAGTATGATCAGTATTGAGTGTGTGTATGATTCGCTTATCTACTGCTCTCATGTAGCCTGTGTTGTGTTTGTTTGGCTAGTGCTTATCAGACCCTGTGGTATGACAACGACAGCAGCAAACATCAGCTACACAAACATACACTCACATAATCTAAAGATATCTGGAACAAGGTCTGGTCTTGGTCTGGTGAATGTAGCAAGACTGACATGTGTAAATGAAAATCTTTTTTTCCCCCAATTTGCAATTAAATCCAAGCTGAAATTTAAAAACACAAAGAACAGCATACCAGGAAATGTGCTATGTACTGCTGTCCAGATAAAACCACCCTGGGTAAGACAGCACATCTCCAAAGGGTTCTTGAAGCAAGGGATTATTGACCACCAAGAAAGAGCGCCCAACTCGGCTGTTTCTCTAGTATTGTAATTCACTTCAATAGACCACACACAATGCTCAAGATTGGCAAATACAAGTACACAAACATTATCATAGTGGTAAAAGGTGGAAACAACATTCAAGCTCAGTTGAGAGCAATAAAAATAAGAGGTTAAGCACAGTGAAAAAAAAAAAGTCAATGTTTCCCAATGTTTGTGTAACAGCCACGTCACTTATTCTGTTTCTGGAGAATAATGGTTGCCTGCTAGACACCTGTTACACCCATACTGATGAATTTAGGAGAACTAAGAAGAACTACAGGGGTGTATTTCTACAATGAACCTATAATTTCTTTGTGCCGTGAACTACAACCCTCGTTACAGAGATGCCTGATCCTACAAACAGAGTGCAAAATACTAATTTAAACTCACAACAGCAACCTGTCAATAACTGCAGGTGTATAGGAGATAACTGTAACAACTGGAAAGCCCTGAGTGCAGGTTTTTTTTTTGTTTGTTTTGTTTAAATCGGGGACCAGCCCTTGTTGACATTACACATATTCTGTTTCAACATGTAAATGTGCAACCATACATGTCTCTAGGTGTGTGTGAGTGTGTGTGCACCAGGCTGACTGTGACAAGCAAATGAGCACTACAACCCTAACATCTTTAAAAGCATCCATCAGGCCTCCCTCAGACACAGCACACACACACACACACACACACATACACTACCTTGTGGAGAAAAATTAGGTATTGTTTAACAGTAATACTGGTTGACACAGGCAGATGTGTATCTACACATGATCGGCTTAAAGAGCAGGTTAGGCTCGCTGTCACATTGAAAATATGCGAACACACACACACAAAGTGATAAGCAGCTTTATCTGTTAAATATGGAGTAAAATGTGGTAGAACAACAGTCATAAGGCTGATGACTTTTTTCATTCTCTGGCTATGTATTTCACAACTTCTTCGAATATATCTGACTGCCCATGTGGTCGCACGACTTTCCCCCCATCTTCCCTTTAGATACTTTATGACATGTTTGTTCAGCTGTCCTCACTGGTCATCTAATTCACAGCTTACCTTTACTACCCGTTTTTACAACCCGCAGAGGATAGTTTGACACACAGTCACTCACACTCATCCTCTCGATCCCAAAGTGAAAAGCCATCAAACGAGGCTTACAACAACAAAATCTAACAGATGTATCCAGAGAGAGGAGACAGGATAACACATATTAAGAGCGAGAAAGAGGGAGGGAAAGATAGAAGCAAACAGAGGCAGAAGAGAAGGAGCCATGCTGCATGAGGAAAACCCTCGTTTCCTAAAAAACCTACAGTGGTTTCTCTTCCAAAACACAGTCAGACCACACAATGACCCCGCCATGATACACAAAGAGAGCGGTGTGTGCACCCACATTTTCATACCACCTCAGGACATTGTTGTAATGCTAGTCAAATCTAAGCTTCGCCCAGTCAAACACATCCTATTCTCTCTAATAGGGAACTATGTAAACCCATGCAAAGGCCTCTCCACAGTCTGTGCTATTCAAAGCTATCAATGTGGGCTGTTGATAAGGAAATGCAAAGTGGGTCACCTTTAACTCCAGGCTCCTTGTGTAAACAGTACGGGGAGCTGCTTGGGACTCTCCTAATCACTCTCTAAACAGAGCCAGGTGCTGTTGCCACAGACAAACTGTCACCTACACTCTGCTAGACACAGCTGCTGTCTAGCCCCCAGATACTCGCAGCACTGCAGGCTACCGCAGCATGACAAACAGCACAACAACACCTGAAAACATGCCAACCCAGTATAGGCGCTATCACAGTATAAAGGTTTGACAACTTCTACATGGCAGATCACAAGCAAGAAATTCTGTTCCTCAGAGCAGGATTTGCATAAGTAATCTTACACTCTTATCATGTGCTGAAACATCAGACACATGTAAGTCTGTGACAAGGGAGGATAAATCCACCTAAACTGATCCAGCTCACAGCTTTTATTACTTCTGGTTGTGTTTGTCCCCATTACTTAGTTTTCTTCTCTGTAGATGGGAACCTACAAAAACTTGATATTCATGGAATTTTGTAGAGAGATAAAGATCACTTATTTGCATTTCAGAAGTGCCAGATTTAAAATGTCTGCTACTGGACACTTTAAAGTTGTTTGCTATTTGTTGTTGCCATATGTTTGTTGGCTTTTCTGGTGGGGTTGTTGTTAGGTCAGTAGAAAAAGTACTTTTTTAGGTTCGGAAAAGGGTGCACAAATACCAGAAAGTATCCAGACTGTGCATCTGCAACTCACATGTATGCATGAACCAAGCATAACACATGTTGAGCACACAGTTTCCCAAAAATAACTTCCATCATCACCATTGCCATGTGATGTGTTTGTAATATATCATTTCTAAAGTTTTCCTTTTAGTTAACATAACACCAAAGATATAGCTGCCACATCTTTTTGCAGGGACTGACCGTGATCTAGCATCTCACATAAACGCAAGGTGTTTTCTCCCAAGACTAACTGAAGCATTAGTCATTGAAACAGCTAATTTGGCTGACCGTGTTGGGGGAAAACTAGTAACTGTAAAGGTAATTATCTTACGTGGAATCAACCTAAGGGATTCCAGGCAATAAACTATAACCCACACGCAGTTATACTTGACATATCACTACTGGAGTTTCTACTTTAAAACACCTAATCAATCATTTACTAATCGTGATTGATTTAAGAACACATAAAGCTAAAAGGCAGCGATCAGAGTTTACCCTGTGGCAGCAGTGTAATGCAACAGGTCAAATGCTGGGTTGTGTGTTTGTGTGGGATTTTTCCTCTGTGAAAGGGGTAATAGTGGTGACACTGGCTGTCATCAGTGGGAAAGGTTATAGTTTAAGCCTGCCTTTGACCTCAACTAAAACCATGACACAATACAACCTGAAAGCACTCTGTGCACATATCCAACAAGGATACATGTGACATGTCAGCTTTCATTCATTAATCCCAGCTTTTCGTGAGAAAAATGGCCAAAGGTTTGCCAAATAAATGAATTCATGTGACAAGTACGTACAATCAATATACACAGGGCATTAGAAAAAGATCAATTAAAAATTAGAAAGCAGAATTATGTGCTTTGACACTTAATAACACCTCTAATTGTCCTCCAATGCTAAAAATAAACACGTCCCATTCATTAATTTTTGATGCCCCATAGTGTACTTTGCTGTACATGGCTCTACTGTGAGCCATTCCTTGTGTGTGACGCCAGGCTAGTTTCAGTAAAAAAATTAACTACACACCAGAATTATGCCAAAAATGACACAGCACACAGCTATGTTAGATGACAGACAGATGCCCATGTAATGCATGACCTATCCCTAGATCCTGTCAGTAGCTGTTAAAGAGACCAGTAGGACAGAGTCACTAGAAAACCAGGAGGCTCTAATTCCCTGCTCTTGCAGTTATGGCTAATCTTATCAGCAGCGGGTAAAACACACAACAAGGCTCCTTCTGGCTGCAGATAAACTCAACCCGCAGCACAGTGAGCTCAGCAGAGCCTGTTGCTTCACCACTCTGTTTGCAGATCGTGTTTTAAAGCCGAGAGGTGTGTGATGAGCGTGATGAGTGCTGCGTGTGTTTTGTGTGTGTGCGTTCCTTCCCTGCAGAAGCAGCTGCTCTACGCGCCTGTAGTTTAGGAGAAGTGAAGGAGCGCGTGGGAAGTGATTCAACACGGTCCACCTGCCGCGCGCACGCGCGTGCACGGGGGTCAGATCCTTTACCCGAGAGCACCAAATGGTCAGCATGTGTCTATCTCGCAGACAGTCACATTTATAGGGAGAAAATCCCCCCTCCCTCCGTTCCTGCAAGGAAGAAGCAGCACAGACCAGGCGCTCTCCGATCACTTTAAAGTAGCCAGCATGACTGGACACTACGAATTACCAGACAAGTCAAGCCAACAAAAGTGCACACAAAGGGCCTACAGTAATGGCTCTGGCGGAGACCCTCTGAGATGCGTTTTCTATGATAATCCCAACAGTGCACCGGTAACAACGTTACAAGAAGTTAATTTGAGTAGGTGGGGGTCGCCCGCTAGTTCTTTTAGTCCTTCAGGCCAAACTGAATTTTCTAAAGCGATTGTTTGAAAATCCTTAACACAACAACGTGTCGGGTGGTTTTTAAAAGGGGCTTAAATCGCGACCTGAACCGGAGGGGCACTTTTTCAGTTGTACCGACTCTCTCTCTCCCTCACGCGCACACACTTAGGCACGCGCGTGCACACTCAGGGTAAGGCATCGATCTTAGAGGAAAAAAGAAACACACACAGACAAAAACCAGCACCGTTTCCTCGACATCGTAATGACTTCCTCAACAAAACCCTCGCCGTACGCTCGTTTACACGAACAACCTCCGGCTTTTAAAAAAACACAACTACACATTTAAACACCATCACTCACCGCAAACAAGTATGTGCTATTCCAGTGTTTATAAATTTGTAGGAATTTCCCCTGTTCAGCAGTGAAAGCGCGGATCCATCCCTCCGTCGAGAACAGAGACTCCGCACTTTTGTTGTCACGCAGGAAGCTCCGACGCCTAGCGAGGCCACAGGGACGGAGCAGAGCAGAGCGCCGGGGAGAGGAGGAGTGAGAGGCGGCCGGCTGCTGGGAGCCGGGGAGGTGGGGCTTTCTCTCCGGCAGGGGCCGGACACACAGACAAGCCGGAGGGGGCGGGGGGTAGAAGCACCTGCTCCCCCCTCCTCGTCACGCCTCCGGACCACAGGGCTGACCCCGCATTGTCCCGCAAATAGGATAAAGAATGTCTTATCCATCTCTGACCAGGATGCAGACAGTCACTTCCTGGTTATCAAAAATT
Source organism: Channa argus (assembly GCF_033026475.1). NCBI lineage: Eukaryota > Metazoa > Chordata > Actinopteri > Anabantiformes > Channidae > Channa > Channa argus. The sequence continues at coordinate 24,960,667 of NC_090198.1, forward strand.
TCCTCAAGAGGGAAAACAAACACGGAAAAATATAATAATATCAATAGGACAAAAACAATGAGACTGAATTGTAGTTAACTATTCTTCCTTTTCATCCAAATGAGCCTATGATCACCTATATACAACAGTTACTTTGACTTGAAGTTTCAGGATGATTCAGCCATGACATCATTAGTCTAGATTAACTGATTAGGAGATTTTTGCATATTTGCAAGTTACAACGCAGACTATGAATTTGCAGTTTTAATCTCTCTACAGTCATACTTATACAATCTACACGCACAACAGGATTCCTTCAGTGTCCTCAGTGTTCCTCCGTGATTTGTCCAGGGCAGTTAACATCTTTGTATTTCTCAAAATACGTACATCCAAATCAACAACACCCATTATTCCTGCAGCAGTTCAATTGAAACAGTAGTATCTGTAAAAGCATCCCATAGACTACAATACTACCATAAATGTCACTTGTCTAAATGAGTGGTTCATACAAAGAAATGTCTAAAATCTGGATGAATACTATACTCTGATAATAGTGCCCAGATATACAGTATACATACAGTAGGCTAATAAAAACTGGAGACAGTAATTCAAGCAAGTGTCCACTAGGGGACAGCCACTCATCAAAAGCAAAGGGAAGCCTCAGCTGACATCCTCCTCCCCTGTTGGACTTATCAATGGTTTTACTGTGGATTAGATACCAGCGACTGCACGGGCTGTAAAATCAAAGCAGCACTTGTAAGCAGTAAAGACAGGGTGATCTCCCAAAGCCAAGGATGAAAATAAGGATTAAGCAGGTGGGGAGGAAGTGGGATGAAGCCCTTTTCACATTGTGCCGTAAACTGCTAATTGCAGTGATGCACTGGATCAAATGGAAGCCTAATTATGTATTGTGTGGCTCCTGCCACAGCCCACTTCTCTGTGCTAGCAGAAGGTACAGCATACAGTGTGTTCCCCTTTAGGCAGCGGGACCATCTTCATTGTACGCGAATAAATCTGTGTGTTTATGTGTATGTGTGTGGGTATTGCGTGCACGTCTTGTCTTTTATTCAAGTGATAGTGCATCTCTCACCTCTGCTTGACCTGCAAAGGGTGAGTGAGAGAGCAGGTTGACAAGGTATCCTGACTAACTATGCAATGCCGAGACCTCAGCCTTTGATCTGTCTGCTGTCTGAACACATGCTGCCCCAAGTTCAGCTCCCTAGACATTAAGAAAGCCCCCCTCTGTTCAAATAGGCAAATAATTAGCCATTAGAGCATCAAAATGTCTTAGTTGGCTCAGAATTCTTTAGGCAATTTTTAATTTTTATTCTTTTTTTAATCACTAATAAGGTATTTCATTTAAAATCAGGTAATGGATTCATCTAAGCAATGCTAGGACTATTGGGTGCCTAATGTGCACGCTCTAGTAGAGCCACAGTATGTGTACAGTATGTAAACGCCTTAAAGAACACATGATCAAAATGCTTTTAAATCCTGCTCCCACTTGGGCACATAAAATAATAAACACACAACCCGAAGAGTCTGAACACAGCTTTAAAATGCTTGCTCCATTTAAAAAACCCTCAAAGTTGTTAAACACATTTATGTTTTCACCAACATTCTTGGTTCACACACTTTCAAAAATACACATTTGCACTGAATCTGCAATGAGCCTCTGCCTAATTATGTTCCTCCTACTGCACTACTGTACTATGGGAATCTGCAGGGTATTCCTCTTCTCCCCCGTCCTCCTTCACCAGCCCTTCTTTTTCACCTCCTCCACCTTCTTCCTCTGATACATAAGGCGCCTCATTCCCCTCCATCCCTCATTGATTTGACTACTTGCCATTTTCAAATCCTCGCTCCCAACATTGACACCTCCTCCACCTCCTCCGTATTTCTGCAGCCTTTACTTCCCTGTGCACCATACCTCCCTCTCTCCAGCCCCCATCTCTCTCTCTCTCTCTCTCTCTCTCTCAGCAGCAGACCTGGCCTTAGGCATCGTTAGCTTAATTTAATAAAAGGGGCTTAAGCTTTTGAGAGGCTTTTGAAGGATCTGACTGCTGTTACATTCATTACAATCTATCAGCCACAAGAGACACAGCCTTGTTGCATGGCTAAGAAAGAGAACAAGAGTGTGTGTGCATTTGAGTGTGTATGTTGGGGAGCTTGTAATAAGAGTTGTTCTAATTATCAAAGAATCACACAGCCTGTGAACTCACAACTCACTCCTGCTCTACCTAATAAAATGGCATGTAGTGCAGGGTTGCACTCACACACTGTAGTCTTTGCAGTGTGCTAGTGTCTGTTGCAACTCTGTGTCAGTTTAAACATTTCTGCATCTAAAAAGAAAATGCTCCTTCCCCTCTTTTGTGAGGGACGGCTGTAGAGCAAACCTCTGGCTTAGTGTTCCACATTATTCCTAGGCAAATATTAAATTAAGGCGACAGTGGTAATTAACATGCAGATCAGATGCCATATGAAAGACAGAACAGAGGCTACTTCAAAATGAGAGGTTAAACAGAAAAGAGACAGAGGGATGGGGGAAAAAAAATCAGAGCAAGAAAGGAAGCAATAACAAGGTAGAGTGATGACCTGAAGTATTATTTACCTGGCTGCCTGAGCTGCTATCATTATTGTGTTATCACGCAGCTGTGCACAGCCACACTAATTCAAAATCCAAAAGCATAAGTAAAAAAACTGGAAAAAAATGCTATGAGCTGAAACAGATTATCATCTTCATTATCACTTAATCTAACAGTTATTTTCTTAATAAATGTTTGAGTAAACAGTAAAACTGTTGCCAATTATCTTTATTAAAAGTAAGCAATTAACTAGTTATTTTAGGATGAAATGGGATCCAGAATCCCACGACGACATGTAAAATTTAAAATTCCTCTTTTCGTGACCTTTGTTTTAGTTTTATTACATTAGAAACAAATCTTCCATTTAAAGCAGCTGTAGATAATTTTCAGAAAAAATCCTCGTGAATTGTAAAACTGCCCATATGTAAAAACAAAAGACTGACAGTAGAGCCATTCCCACAGGGTTCCTATTAATAACATTCTTCACTTGACATTAACAAGAAAAAGAAAAAGTAGACAGTAATATATTTGGTTCCAATGCAAAATTGGATGTTTGCATTAAACAAAGCCCCACCAACTTCAAATGTAAAAAACGTATAAAGTTGAATTAGTGATACAGACCCCGCTGACTTTTGCTTGCTCGACCACTTAATCCAGACCTCAGCCTCCCAGCCAAACACCACCAGACACCTTCTGACTGACATCCACAAATGCCCAACCACAAGAGACTTACTGACTATTCAGCCATTAGAAATGCAGGGGATGGGTTATCTTTAGGCCTGTGTGTGTTAGAGTAGACTTTGAGGAGATTAGATGAAGGCTGTACAGTAATCCCTTTCATATTTACTTTACATGGCTGAAAATATACTGCTCATCTGTCCATCCTCTTAGCATACATACATAAGCATGCACACAGCTCCATATGGTGTAGATAGAGAGACTTGCTGAAAAGACAGGACACATGGCATTGTAGGAAGTAGGAAAATAAAACAAAAGGCATAAAAGCGGATGTGTGGAAGTGTGTGACATGGGTTAAAGCCGAGAGAAGGAAGGAGGTCTGGGGACTGAGCAAGCTTGGCTGCGTTCCCTCCTTGCTATTTTCCGACTGGGCATCTGTGTATGTGTGTGTGAGCAACAGGGGAGTGTGGCGAGGCCTATTAACAGACGTAGGGGTAATAGGCAGGGGGAGCCAGGATGTGTCTGAGCCACTGACCTGCCCATTAGCTCTCTCCACTCTGCTAAGCCCTCACATCGATCACCCAGCCACACATCATTGATCTGGAAAACCAGGCACGAGCGCACTGCTTAGACATACCCTCCATATCTTACAGCTTTCAGTGATACCGTTTGTGTGTGTTTGAGAGAGTAGAGAGAAAGAGGCTTTCTGGGTGGGTGGGTGGGGGTGTGTGTGTGTGAGTGAGAGAGAGATGGGGTGGGGTTGTAAATGTGAGTGTGTTTCTACATGTGCAACAGCTTGCGTGCTCTTGTGTGTTTTATCTTTATGAATGTTAGCATATCTCCGAGTCTGAGTGGACACACACATCTTCACAAGCCCTTAATGTGTATACAAAATGTCCAAGGAATTTAAAAGCCTACTGTTATATCATTCCTCCCATTATTCAAATGTATTCCACCTTCCAACCTCTCTGCTCTGACATAATTAACAATGTACACTCCTCTATTAGCCACGCTGGCAGCAGCTAATTGTTAGCTGTCACCGTGAATGTTCAGAGCACACAGACACCCTTAACCTTCTACACACTATGATCACGTCCATACACACAGACAGACAAGCACAAAACACACATATACTCTCATAATTGCATGCATACACACTTCTACTTCTCTGTTTATTATTCGCCTGTCCATTCTGACCTGTAAGCAGACTTTTCTGCTCTAATTGCAGCTGCAGTTAGTAAAGAGTTGAAAATGTATGAACAATGTCTAATTAGATGAAATTGATCCCACCTCACTCTCATTGTTGAGATGTAGCCAGACTCCCTGTTCCTCTCAATACAGCAGCAGACCAGAACCAGAATAAAAGCAAACAAGGAGATGAAATTACAAAGAGAAATTACTCTTTTATAGTCATGCTTACCCCAAAAGAGATAATAAAGGGACGATTACAGGCAGAGTGTGAGTGAGGGCGAAAGGAAACAGGAGACACCAACAGAGAGTGAGGACAAGAAATGGATGGCAGCAGTACAGATGGACACATGCATCCACGTCAATCAGCAGCAGATGGGACTGGATGTTTTAGCAAGGAACTGAGGGAAAAATATAAACCTGCAAGATGGAGGAGGTACACAGTAAAGTTATCCTGGGTGTCTGTTTTTACATATACAAATTTGTGCAAACACATTCTATTACTGGTGCTATACCACCTCAGGTTGCAATACAAGTTTGACAACAAACAAAGCAACGAAACAGCTCTTATTGTAAGAGCCAAGTAAAATCTTTTTGTAAACAAAGACTTTGACGTATCTGTGAGTGTGAAAGGAAGTTCTGACATCTCTTGCTTTGAATGTGAATTATGTGGAGTTAAACTGAACTTGCAGGTTTAATCCTTAAAAAACCTGTACAAAGGCCTATTTTGTGTCTTGAATGTCACTTTTTAAAATAATATTAACCAGCAGAAATCTTAGGTGTTTTTCACTATTCACACCTTCTCGCACACACTCATTTACCTACTCTCCCACTCAACCCTAACGCACACACATATCCTCAAACAGATGGCATAGGGCCTACGGTAGCCACAACAAATATTTATCTAATCACTCTTACTACCCAACAGCACAATTTCCCTCTTGCAATTGCGAGCTATTCAAAATCATTATGCTTGTTCTTGGAGTTTACAAGAACACTTGTATACTGCTCTTGTGTGCCCACTTGACCAGTCTGCACTGAACATTCCACATCCCTACTGTTATGTCTTTATGACTTCCAGGCATATGTGTCCACAAATGTACAGTGTGCTATAATGCAGAGTGGTGAAGGTACAGCAAACATAGAGAGGCAGAGAGAGATTTAGCCACAGCCAGTGTGAGTTCAAAACCATGCTAATAGGGTTATTGCATTGATTTCCATTTAGCTGCACTCTCTGATGTTATTTACAGCATTTAGCCCAACAAACAAGGGCTTTCTCTCTTCTCCCAGCTTGCTTTTAACCAGCCGTGACATGCTGTCAACTCCTTTTCCTCTACCCTCTGCCCCCCTTGAACCTTTTCACAACTGCCAAAACATCCAAATACATTATTAGGACTTTAATAGCGGTCACGCTTACACGTTCCTCCACCCCCATCCCTCCTGATTCATTCCAGCATTGCAGTCCCTCCCTTCCACTCCTACTCTCTGGCCTGTTGGCATGGACGTTGATCTGCTTTGAAGTGGCCTTGTTTATACAACCAGCCTGAGATGTGGTTGTGTGTGGTTGGGTGAAGTGTAGGCTGGCTTTGTTCAGATGCACCAAATGTCAAGGCCTTGCAAGAGTTGAAGCTAAATTCTTATTCTCAGTCAAGGTGATGTGGACCATGCAGATTACTGATTGCTAATGAGTACTTGAGTTATATAAAAATTCTCAGCACAACCTGTTAATAATGAAAATCAATCTGCTGTTGTGTCAGTGCAATGATAGTCAACAGAATCAATTTCATCAGCTCTTTCCCCACCATATAGTCTCACAACAATTGACTACACCGATCAGCGTAAACAAGAGGTCAGCACAGGGCTCTCAACTAGTCTGCAGCCAGTCCTCATCATACACAAAAAGCTGCAATGCACTGTATGTTCGGACAGCTGGCGATTACAGCCAGCATTAAATTTTTCCTCCTGTTCTGACCCCTGTCCACCACAACATTAAACCACCAGATGGTATTAATGTTGTGGCTCATTGGTTTATATAAGAGAGAGAGAGAGAGAGAATGAGAGAGAGAGAGAGCATGAGGATGAGTGCGGCAGTGATTAGCATGCAGCAGACAGCGCGTTGTATTAGCGCTATATTAATGTGGTGGTCACGTCCGGGACACAGACAGACTGCATTAAGCTCATCATCACTCTTCTGCACACATCAAGGACTCTGCTGAGACCTGCAACCTACCACACTAGTTAAAGAGCAACAGGAGATGTGGCAGATCTCTATGTTTGTGTTAAGTGCATATAATTCACTTTTTCAGGCACTGATGCAGGTGGGTTAATGGTGACACGGGGCAAGAGGTTGTTCTGTAATGACAAAAGCAATGTATGTAGGAGTGTTTTGTAGGTTTAAAGGGAACATATGTGCTGTGTGCTGTGTTTGTGAAGTGCCCTCACACATGACTCATTTCATTCACATCCAAGGGCTATGTGGGTGGTATAGTGGCTTGGTATTAACACCGCAGAGACACTAGCATGTCTAAGTGTGTGTACTATACATACATGAGTGTAACATATGGCATTTGAGTTTATCCAAAGTACGCTGCACTACCATCAGTGCCCACACATTTTAACAATGCTTCTTCCTGTCAAAATCGAAACTCAAAAAGTAGCAACGTTAGCAGCAAAACTAGTGTATCTGCATGGAGAAGAGGTTGCTGTTTCACAAAGGCAGTGGGGAGTAAGGACTGTGTCAGAGATCATCCACTGTGTTGTTTTAATGGTGTTAGGGTTTCTTTCCAACATGGCTTTTTCTCAGTAATTTCAGAAGTTTATGGTCAAATCAGCTGGAAGAAAAAAAAACTATTTCCTTTACTTTCTCATTCTTGCTGTCCTTATCCACCCCTCCTTTCTTTTAATATCAAAGGCCTGCTAGCTGTGGTGCATCTACCTCCCTGTCAATGCAGCCATCTTTTAAATACGCCAGCTCTCTTTTTCCCCTGTGAGACATAGCTTGGCTGATAAAGAGGTCTGCCTTACAAAAAGCTATGGTGATGTCATCCCTCTATTGTGTTATACAAATATGTGAGACACTGCTGCGGCGTCAATCACCATGCCCTTCTGCTGTAATGGTTGACCATGGCTGTTTAAAGAAAGTGTAATAGGTTTTTAAATATCACAGAAAAAAAAGATCCATAACATACTATCTACAGGTATGTACACCTCAGTCTCTCTCCCTTTATTGCTTGGGGGTTCAAAAAGCAATAACAAGCACCCCTCTGTAAAATGATAAGGGAGTCTAAGGCACTTCTATCCCTGCAGAATACACATACTCAGAGGGATAAGCTATGGACTAGCCTGGATCCTCGTTACACACAAACATGGAAAAGCAGACGTTTCAAAGCAGAAGCTCTCATCTCACTACTAAGCAAGCAGGGGAGGGAGGGAGGAAAGACGAGGAGAGAATGAAAGGATTTAGTCTTCATCTGCGGATGAACATGCCATCTCCTCCTCCCTGTTAGCACAGATTCCCCTGCTTCCCTTTACCTCTAATTGCCAATTCAGCCCTCTTTTCAGCTCTGTCAGCCTGCTCTCAAAACACCCACTGTCTTTGGACAACTGGGTTAGCGAAGACTGATACATGAAGTGTTTGGTAACACTCTTTACATTCCAAAGCAACATAAGCTATGGCTATGAACATTGGAAACACATTCCTTAAGCCAAGCACTCGCTTCACACTCCTCCGACACACTTTCTCTGCATGCAGATGGTGTGTGATTAAAGCCAGCAGGGCAAGGCCGTGCATGTCATTGAGCGTGCATGCATGTGTATCTGTGATATGTGTGTAAATGTATGAATGTGCTTGTCTGTGTATGCGAGTGCTCGAGGTCTCACCTGAGGGACGAGAAATTAACACAAGCAAATTTTACTGCGTTCATTTTCATTTTGCTGGTAACAAGACCATCTGCTAACCATCCTGCTCAACACAGGGAAAAAAAGAGAAGTGGACTGCACTGCAATCACTCCCACAGTCCCTTTCTCTCTCCCTGTGCCCCCTCCATCCACTCTCCAACACAGTGAGGGGCAGAGATAACACCTCAAGGCCATGGTGTTGCTGCCAGCCTTTAAACCTCTCTGTCTCCCTCTGCCTTGCTCTCTGTGGTTTTTGTGATGAAAGAGAGAAGGGAGATCAGAGGAAAACATGGCAGCCCAAAGACTTGTATGAGCAGCCAAGGCTAAAACCAGAGCACAAAGTCACTGCCCTTCACCATTCACCTACAGCACAGACTTGTGGACACCCACACATTCACATTTCTAGGCAAACTCAGATGTGCACACATTTGCACTTCAAAAACGCTACAGTTTTTTGTTTCCGTTCACAAACATAAAATCCTCAATACTGTATTTTTGTACAGCTACAAAGATGAACCGATATGTTTGTGCGTGGATGTGTTTTTTAGGATACAGATGGGCTCCAGTGGGCTGTTACAAACCTTCTCTGACAGCGGCTTAACGAGGGCACTGGCCTTTGGCTTCTGCATCTGTGTCAGTGTTAAGCAGCCAAAACACACAAACACAGATTAATAGAATCTTAAATGTATGTGAAATGCATTGCTGAGCAAACACATTCAGCTCAGCGTGTATATATTTTCAGTTACTATCTGACATCTGTTACAATGACAAAAACCCATTGCCACAACACGTAGGAGTACGCCGTTTTTAGTAAAACACTTGAAGTGTTTTATTCGTAGCAAATAATGACACAGAAAAGAGAGAGGGAGTGAGAGGAACACACTGATCTAATTAGCAGCTAGTTAGCAGCAAAACAGTTGAGTCCAATTAGGGGGTGTGTTGTAGTGTATGTAGTGAAGGGTTTAACTGCTATCCTGATTATCAAGGCTGTTTATTTGTTCTTTTACCAGAAGACACACTTGGTGCATCTGCCTGCTAGATTTAGACAAACTGGGTGAGAGAGATGAGAGTATTTATTTTAGATGAAGGTTGAGTTTAGCACCATAGTGTGTGTGTGTGTGCGTGCGTGCGTGCGTGCGTGCGTCTGTAAGAGGTTTGAGTGTCAGGGAACAAATAAGCATGGTGGCTTTCACGCATCTACCTGTGTAGAGGGCACACAGTTGTCTGGTGCACTTACAATCCTCATTAATATCCAAAATCTTTAGAGACCATTTCCAGCAGCCCCAGACTGTTTCACTGCCACATACCAGGAGCGCACCCCATCTCTCCCGATCTCTATCTGCTCCCTCCCTTCCTCTTGGCAGAGCCTTTCCCTGTCGGCAGGTGCACGTGCTGGTGGCAGCCAAAGTGCCAACCTGCCCTCCATATGCCCGCCTCCGCAGTGCCAGCTTACTCCTGCCACTCCCCGCTAGGATTCAGCTAGCTGGCCCTCCCCAAATCTGCTTCTGCTCCCCACGCCCATCAGAATCCAGCCCTAGCCTATTCTGTCTACACACACACACTCGTAACCTCATCCCTTTCATACCAGTTTTCATTCGTGTCTCCCACAAAGTAGTGAAGCACTTTCAGCAGCAAGCTAACATCCACTTGTCTTCCCTTTCTAAGGGCCTCCTCCCCCTTTATCCGATATCTTACCTTCCACTCTAGATTCCTCTGACCTTCATCTACTGTTCTCCACCCTCCTCAGCATCCTCTGGTTATCCAGCTCTTTTCTCAGACCTCCCTTGACATGATGCCCAGAGACCAGAGCAGACACTTAGAGACCCAGGAGCCAGGCCACATCAATCACCACTAGAGTGTGGGATGAGTGCATGTCAGATCGATGCATCGTCCTTCAACTGGTTATACTTTGGGATTTATAGGAAAACCGGCTCCTGCACCAGCGCTATAGTGCATATTTTACCACTAGCAAGTTGTTCTCTTCTCCACTGGACTCGAGGCATCAACACATAGTGTGAGTGTGTGAGAGGAATTGTGTTTATGTGTGTCCTCTCACTTAGAGCTGCTGCTGTAACCTTGTCTGACCTTTCAGCTTGTACAGTTTTCTCTGAGGGTGTGAAACCACCCATATCAAGGCTAAACTCTGACATCAAGCAGCCAAATAAACACAAGTAAACACATAAACACACATAGTGCCCATAGGGCTGGGTGTGAGAGAGGATGGCATATAACAAAACCCTCTGCCCCCTTTATGCGGTTTAAAAAAAAAAAAGCATTGTTGTCAGCATGAATTGAACACAAGCACACAAACTCAATATGTGAGATTTATACTCAGCTATTGGCCCTTTGCTATTTGTTTTGTCGGTGCTGTAAGGCTTCCACAAACACAGAGTGATGGAGCGCTAATCCTGTGCCTTCTCCTCATTACTCCTCCTTCTGAGGAAGTCATCTGACCAGCCCAGAGCCATCTATTCAGGTCACAACCATCATCTATCATCCATCACCAAGTCACTCCCCCCTCTCTCTCTCACACTCACTCCCTTACACGCACATTCAATGTGTGACACTAATTTTAATAGGATGATTTAGACCCAGTCACTGATCACTCGCCCCATGCCAAACCACTGTCTGACAACGATAGTGAAGGAGAGAGTAAGAGAGTGAAAGAAGATATGCACAGAAGCAGGAGAGAGACAAAGAAGAAAGGGAGAGTGAAAGAGAGAGAGAGACCTTGCCTTGAGTCATCTCCAGTCTTTAACAGGATGTGATGAGCTCTCGCCATTCTCTTAATCTGTCTCCCATGGTTCATTTCCATTTCCTGTGTGCCGAGAGGCTGGCAGCTCGGCACCAATCAGACACACAAACAAGTACACAGTCACACTCAAGCCAAACAGCAAAATTCTTTGTACATAAAGAAGACGACAGATATTATTCGTTAATCATATGAGTAACTGTAATGCGGTCTCCGAGGTCATTGATGTCCAGCGTTAAAAAAAAAAAAAGAAAAGAAAAAACCCGGGACATGCTACCCCTCTCCAGCAAATTGCACCTCTTGCTGGGGCCTCTAATTGCCTCAGTACCACCCAACACTCACTTACACATAGAAGAGCGATGCGTCCTGAAGACAAAGAACTTCAACTACTATAAATGCTGAAGCACTGCTTTCCTGAATGTTGGAGACTGGCCACAAAAGGAGAGAGGGACCCCTGCCACCACACAGGATTATCATGTGACAGCAGGCCAGGAGGGAGGAACATATAGAGGAGACAGTAGCTGCATGTCTATAAGAGAAGGACCAACTGCTTAGCAGTATGAACAAAAAGGAGGATAGGGAATTGAACATAAGCAAACTGGATTTTTTTGCTTCTTTCTTAAGTGAAGAGGTTGTTTTGATGGCTAAGCTCTGGAATCCCATTGACTAATGGTTAAAAAGCTGTCAGCTTAAAAGGCCACCCCAACTCACCGAAGAAACATACAAAGTTACACACAAACACACTCCTCTACAGTAAGGCAGAGTAGAAAAAAGTACACTTTCCAAATCCTTATTACCCTCTCTATGGGTGGTACAGTGCTGTATTCTCCTCCTCTTCCTGATAAATCTTAGAACCACGCACTCCTAATTACCCCAGGGAAGTGAGGTTGGATTACCCTGCTTCTCCCTTCCAACCTCATCTATCTTCTTTTTTGTGCTTGTTTCTTTACCTGGTGTGTATTTATGGTGCAGTTAAAAGGGCAGGGAACATTTGAGATCAATGTCATTTATTAATTCACAAGTATGTGTATGTCTCAGAAGCATGTGTGTGAAAGTAAGGCTGTACATGTTTATTAGAGCTGCTAAGGGTGAGAACCTGACCACTCTGACTGAACCTCAGCCAGGAAGGAAGCAGACAAAATCTAACTGAACTTCTGCTCCCCTGCAGAAGAGGTTCAATTGGCAATAGATCGTCCATATCCACTGTCTGAGTCTCTGCATGTGTGGCAAGTGCGAAGGTATGAACATTAACAAACTATTCTGCAACACACTTATTTTATGGATTTACAAATACAGATCCACTTAATTTTTATTGCTTAAAAAATATACAAAGATCAGTCTATGCCACAAAACCCTGACATATTTATGTAAGTACACTTACTTTAAAGTACAAGTAAGTTTTGTAAAAAAACTTGATATTTAAAAGTTGAAAATATATAATTCCAGGAGCTGTATCAGGATATATTGTTTAAGATGTGAATTTGAAAAAAAAACAACAACAACTTCTAAATAAAAAAAGAAAAAATAGGATCTGTTCAGTAAAGACCAAAGACATATTTCTAAGAGATTATCCTATCAATTTACTCTTAGGTATATTTTATATAACCACCTTACATAACAATCTGTGTGTGTTTCATGCTTCTCTCATTCATTATTTTGAATGAATGGAAAATTCATAGGAATATGGCGCCAGTCTGTCTGGACCATGGTCTGATCAGCATAGATACATCACATTGTGCAACTGTAACCTTCAGGAGTCAAGATTTGTCCAACATTTTGATGGGGTGCATGCTGTGTCAACAGTTAAAAATCAATAAAAGGTTCTCACCTTATATAGATCAAATAGGATACACCACCAACCTCAGGCTCTTTTTTTCTATTCATAACCATCTTTCTATACTGTATATGTTCATGTGTTGTTGTTGTTTTCCTCACAGAAAGGAGATGACAAATCATTTCTTCCTCTGAACATCTTTCTTCAATTACCACATTACACCATTTTAACAAATCATTTACACATATACCCTCAAAGAGAACCGCATTACCTCCACACCCATTCTAAATGCACTTTAGTCATTTTCGTGGTCATCTGGTAGGAAGCTCACAAATCTGCCGCCACTCTGCTTTCTAATGTTAAATCAGTACTCATTTAAGTGCTCATAAGTAAAGAATACTACTATGTGCACACATATCAATGTGTATAGACATGCATTCATGAAAGAGTGTGAGTGTTTCTGTGTTTGTGTGAACCCAGCACTATCAGATGCAGGCAGGGTTTAATTAGACTTCTCTGGAGTCTAATTTTATTAAGGGAGGCAAAGGAAGATGAAGGCAATTACAGCTCAGCTATTTCTGCTGCTGGAATAATGTTTCAGGAGAGAGGTGACAACATACACACACACACACACACACACACACACACACACACACACACACACACACACACTCTCAACCACAAAATACAAGAGTGCCTGCATGCTCATTGCTCCTGCATTCCAAATGGGGTTCGTGTAAGTTCATAGAGACTTAACGCAAAAGAGCAGAGGTGAGTGTCCATCACGACAGCCAAGTGTTCGACAAGCACGAAGTGTGGCACACAAGACCTGCCAACTGATATCCCTGCACGTACATGGCTTTTAAGGAACCATTTACCATTGGACTGCCGCCTCTGTATGTGCGCATGTGTGTGCGCTGTCCATAGCCACAGAGAAGTAGAACAAACAAACCCACATACAACATAACACAATACACACATTGCATTGTGTCTCCCTGGTGCCAAACTGTCAAGACTACAAGAGGGAACAAAAGAGAGAGAGAATGAACCAACTGCAGTCTATAACCACAGATATATACTACTATGACACCAGAGAAGCCCTGACTGCACCCTGCACCTGTTAGCACATCAAATGTCTGTTGGAACAGTGTGTTGGTGTGTATGTGCATGCATGTTCCTGTCTTCCAGTGCAGGAGAACCAAATGTCCTGACAGAGATAATAAGCTGAAAAATCCTCTACTGCAGGGCTGCGTCACTTTTTCATAGCTACGTTTAAAGGAATACTTCAATTTCATTTTGGGAAATACATTTATTAGCTTTTTTTTTTTTTTTTTTGAGAGTCATATGGGAAGATTGATACCATTCATATTAATGTGCCAATTAAATAAAGACATACACCCTACATTTTAAAAAACAGTCCCAACACAGTGATGGAGAAAGTTTAAAATTAGAAATACGTAATAAAAAGGTCTGCATTCAGAATGTTACTTAAGGATAAGTACATGACCACTGTCAAGAAAAAGTACTTAAAACATATAAGTAAAAGTACTCATGTAGAAGAATGAGAAGAATTACACATAAAATTACACAATATCACAATATTAAAAATTTTATTTATACAACAGATATTTTGTTTATATATTATTCTTATGCTCCAGCTATATCTCAAACACTTTACCAATAACTGTATGTGTTTGGCTACATTTCTCCACAGTGCCAGCACAGTCATTTTACTTTTAAATTTTTTTTACAGATTAAACAAATAGAGACAGTTCACATCAGTGAGCTTTAGACTTGCTTCAGAACACATTTAACTTAGCTTAGCATAAAGACTAAAGGCAGGGGGAAATGTTGATCCATTTCTTTGGGTTTAACAGTTGGAGAAACTATTTGGTAACGGCTGCGTGCTTGGGATATATATTTAATAAATGTTCTCACAAGCAAAGACATACAAATACGTATTTCTGTAACTCCCCTCCCTAGGCACTGTTCTTGTTAGTGGCTTGATTCCAGAAAGGAGCAGAGGCCACAGGTGTGCTGGGTCAAGGTTTAACACCACCAGGTTTATGAGGAGGCTAACGGGGCAGCCAGTGAGACACGCCACCGCCGACCTTTACAGCCACAACCAGGGCAGTGCCACCTGCGGACTAGCATGGAACAGATGCCGTACAGAGGGTGGGTCAGAGATTTTATAGCAAGGGCAGAGAGAGGGAAAGAGAGAGTGAGAGGGAAAGGGTGAGGGATCTAGTAGTCCATCACTGTGACTTCTTTACTGCTGCTGCTGCCATCTAATGACAGAGCTGTCAGAACTCATGGATGGGGAAGGATGGAGGGATGCAATGGCCGAGGACCGGAGGGTGAGTAAAACAGATAAATGGATACAATGATAGAGTGAGCTGGGGGATAAGAACACAGTGGGAAAGACACAGTGAGATAGGTGACATTTAAGTATATGCTTACATAAAGGGAGTAGTAGACATAGCAGCGAGATTAGCAGGAATCGATCAGTGATGACCTCAACTAAGAATGAAGAGAAGGACAGATACTGTAAATAATTGGATGGAACAACTACACAACTGCACAAATAATCTAACAAAGTATGGACTCATCTGCTGGTTCTCCCTTTGGCTAAGCTTACCATTGTGTGACGTTTCTGTGCGCACACAAGGAGGTGCACAACATGCACATTTATCCCCAAAATGAGCACGACTCTGCTCCAACCTTCTACCTCAATGACCACTCAGTAATCACCAGTGATTAGTCCACACTTATCCAGGGGCTCAACACCCAGCATAGCTCACATACAGTATTGATTACCTTAGTGTGTGTGAGGTAAAAGGATTTTTGTCCACACTGATGTGTTCTCAAGGAACTGAATTGTAGAGAGACTCGGGGAGACTGGAATGCAGAAGAACAATCAGACTGATTTTTTCGTGTGTTAGTTTTGGTGTGTTCAGTCCTGATAAGTGGACTGGATTACATATTGCTCATCTGAATGAATCAACTGTATTTACCTCAATAGCTTTTAAGCGAAGAAAAATACCTAATGCTGGTGATAGTCTGCAGTTTGCTATGAGCTAAGTATGGGTGGAATAGGGCTCAGCACCAACACTTTGTCAGTCTGTGGCCTGTCATAACAAAACCCCAGCCCTCCTTTTTCTTTAACCTCCCTTCTCCTTTCTTCTCCAAGCTTCTGTGGTTTGTGGTTTCGGCATCACTTTCAGTTTTCTTTTTTTTTTTTTTTTGACTACCTTGTTCTCTGCTTCCCTGTCCATTCAGCATTCTCTCCCTCTTCCTTTTTTTCCATTCCTTTAGCCCAAGGCTATAAATGCAGACAGTTTGAGGGAAAACAACAGCAGAAAGCGATCCCATAGATCTGAGAATGGCAGTCATCTTTAATAACCATGCACACAACACATACTTACACACATACCAGAAAGTCATTATGCACACAGGCATCACATAACACACAGACACAAACAGCATGTAAGAGGTTTAAACTATGTAAGTATGTAAGGTTTTAGCTTTCTGAAAGCAAAATATTATGAAGGAGGTTTGCACAGCTGACCTAACTAGTCATTTCTGGGTCTAAATCTGCTACATGCCAAGTTTATTATCATAAAAATGGAAACAAAGGTCAAATCATAACAGCCGACCGAGCTGTCCACTGGTCAGCAGGGGTCCACTTACCCACAATCGTCTTTGGATAACATATAAATTGGGTACTGTTTGTAGGGAGGGGGATAATAAGGAGGAGGAGGATATAAATCAGTGTAAGGAGGGAAAGAGAGAGGGACAGATACCCATGAGAATAAAAGTGAGAAGAGGGTCATGGAGTAAGAGTTACCATGAGCCATCCTCCATTTTGAAGTAGTTGCTCCCTGACTCTGCTCCACCTCAGCTGTAGCCCAAGTTCAAGGGTGTCTCCTCTCCACCTTTATCTCTGTGTCCCGTGCTGATATTTTATCAAAATCCATTCCTTTCTTTCTTACAATTTCTCACACAAACACGCACACACAAACACACACACAACCCATTCCTCCTTATTTAACCCAACCTTTTTTGTTGTTAAATAATCAAGGAGAACGAGCATGTGTCTGACATGGTCTCCAAGGCAACGGCGGTTAAGACGGGAAGGCAGGCAGGGGCTCATTCAGTGGCTGAATGAAAGAGGGGGAGAAGAGAAGAAGCAACCCACAGTGCTGGAGGCACACATACACACTTAGCAATGGAGAGGGAAGAAAGGGTCATAGGTATCAAGAGGAAGAAGAGGAGAAGGAGAAGAAGGATGAGGATTGGTGGTGAATGGGAGTCAGAAAGTCAGAGAGGAGAGAAGGGGGAAGGTGAGAGACAGGAGGAGACAGCCAACGACTGAACCCCTCTTTGCTCTTATGTCTCCCCTGATTTTATGTCTCCTTATCTTTTCCTTTTTCTCCATAATTTTATTTTTATATTACTTATTATATTACTTATTTTTACATCCCTCTCCTTGTCACTCATTTTTTGGGTTATTGCTCCGTTTGATCCAACCCTCACCTCGAGTTTAAAGATTACAGTACGAGGTCTGAGGCTCTGACACATGTAGAAAAACACTGCATCGTACCCTTTCTCCTTTTAAATGACCCCATCCCATACAAACACCTCCCTGTGTTTCTTTCAGTCTTTATTTCTCACACAGCAGGCGCTCTACGGCCTTTACCAGCACATCTCCATTTCAAACGCTCCCTTTGAACAAGAGGAGTACAGTAGGCTAGCAAGGAGCAGAAGACATGATGAAGACTGGCGACATGCTGAAGAGAGCATAGGGGATCAAAAACAATAATGGAGTGCGGGAGATGAGAAGCTACAAATTGCCTGTCTAAAATAAAAATCCTGCAGATGTTTGGAAATGACACTAGCTTTTTTAAGTCTGTTTATTTGGTTTGTGGCAATTGCCAGCCACAAGACCAACTGGTTTCACAGGTACACATCTAAAAATCATAGTCCTATGAAAATTCATTTAACAGAGCAAACGTGAATGATACACTTCTATGTGAGTTGTTATATCAGTTGCAGATCAAAAATAAAATTAAGCCATTCAACGTAACAACCTTTAAAATCGAGCCACGTTCTACCACTAATCTGAAACTACTAACTTTGGGGTGTTTTTGCTTCTAAGATGCCTGAACTGTACAAATGTACAAGAGAGCATATTCAAAAATGCAAAACGGTATGGAATACTATAAACGTTTGGCTCTTCATTTTATCTGGACAGCTCAAGTCCCCAACTATAATACACTCTGTACATTTGTACCTGTGTACAGGAAGCCACGTAATATTTGACATTGGTGGTACTGTGAGGAAAAAGTGTCACAGTAAAACATCCCCGATAATAAACTGGCATAACAGGGCAGCTGGGAGAGAGGTCTATAATAACAGGCTGTGAGCATCTAGAGTAAATTATGAGGGCAAAACTAAAGTGGCTTTGGTTATGGTCTAACTGCACACTCAACCTCACCCTAAAGCACATAAATAATTTAACTCTGCAAAGTATCGCTGAAGTGTACCCCTTTTGCTGTAGCAAGACAACAGTCACAAAAATGAAAGCGCACCGGAGGACAAGCACCTTTGTAGAGATTTACAAAATTTTAAGATGTAAACAGCAATCTGCTTTGTGATCAATGTTATCAGAAGAATGAAACAGCTGGTACTGCATAAATTGTACCCGGGATAATGCATACATTTTTGTCTACTTCTGAGGTGTCTAAGTGTACAGTGTGACTGTTGAACAACCGAGTAGCACAGAAAAACATGCATGAAAACTCATAAATAAAAGAAATAAAGCCCAGAAACAAAAACACTGCACTTGCTTTTCTCTCATTCTGCCTTTCTACCTCTGTCAGTCATTCTCTCCTCCTCTCTCACTTCCCTCTCTTGGCTGTTCGCTCCACAATCAGTGCCCAGCGAGCCGTGAGACGCACTTAAGCGCTGACCGGCGGTAACCTCACGCCGCTCTAGTACTCACTCTTTTTCACTCACACATAACCAACATGCACGTGTGCATGCATGCGTGCAGACACCAGAACAGACACAAAGGCACATAGATACATAATGTTTGGTAGATCATCTATACAAAGCCATATATTTGCTTCTCTCCTCTACTTGCTGTTATCATTTTAAAAAACTAAATACTCACTGTCACGTCATGTCTTGTTACCTGATCACCCTGATGCTAGTAAAGCCACTCTAGAATCAACTCTTTCTCTAAACGCACAAACAATCACAGCATGTATACACTGCCTTTACCACTATGCATATAAAAAAATTAATCTAACCACAAAACACACAAACATAAATTTGCAAATGTCACACAACTGCCATTAGCTTACCTGGCAAGTAGTAAAGTGGTGCTTTTAGTCCAAACATGGTTACTATTTAAGTGTCATGAAGAGAGAGCAACTTGTTTCAACCGTGCAGGCAGGCGTCCTGTCCCGGATGACTGAACTAGAGAGGGGCTGTGCCCTCTCAGCCACCAGAAACGTGGCTCTGTGTGCGGGGAGGCTGGGCTGGGACTCAGCCTGTCATCCTCACTCTATGGTCCTCGCTAACCAAGCGTGAGGCTGGGACCGCCCAGCCAGCTAGGACACACACATGGGCACACACACATACACACACAAACACAGACAGCCACACGGATGCACACAGACAGAGCAGTGCAAAGGGTCAAACCCTGAGCTTGCCCCCGGTCTCGACCCCCTCGCTCCTTTCCCAGATCCCCTGGGCAAAGGGTCACACACTTGCTGTCCGTTTCCAAGCAGCAGTGGGAAACACGCTTTTTCCAGTTCTTTCTTAAACACACACACAGAGTCGGGGCAGCCAGAGAAAGATGTAAAAGCGAGTGGTCCTATGCCAAGAAGAGGTGAAAAGATGCACGAGGGAGGAGAAAATATAGGCTGAGTAAATCCTGCAGATGAGAGCAAGGACTGATTCCTGAGACTGTCTTTTATCCCTCTCTCCAAGAAAGATGATCAGTAGAGAGAGGGCTCTGCTTCCTCTTCTACTGCCACTCTCTCCCTCACTCTCTCATATTCTCACCCTCCCTTTTTCTCCCTCTCTTTCACTGCCGATTCGGAGAGAAGGAGGTGGAGAAAAGGAGAAGAGAAGGAGGGCTGAATGAACTCCCTCCAGGCAAGAACACAGCCAGATACAGAGAAAGTGTGTGTGTGTGTGTGTGTGTGTATGATGGTGGTGTTAGAGTGAAAAGAGATAGAAGACGCAAGGGTAGAGAAGAGATGGAAATACCAGTTAGTGCTGATGCTTCACCCGGGGAGGAGAGTGGCCACAGTTAAATTGGGAGTCAGGGTGACAGCTGATTGGACAGCCCCAGTGACAGCGAGAGGCCAACGACTATCAAGGGAGCATCTGTTCACACTATATCAGACAGTAGGAAAGCATCAACCAGTGGAGAGTGCAGAGAGAGAGCTCTGTGGGTCTTCAAGGGCAGCTCACAATAGAACAGCTATGTGTTTGGAAGAGGAAAATATAAAAGATCCCCCGCCTCCATTCTCTTCTCTAAAAATGAAAGTCCTTGTCTCTGTCTGCGAGTGTGTGGGTGCGTTTGTGTGTCCGTCTAGGAAACTTGGCTTGTGCAGCGTAGCGCACAGACTGCTCACCATGCTGTGCCGACAGCAGACTTTCTCCCCTTCTTTCTCTCTCTCTTTTCATTGTGCATGCGTGCGTACACACAAACACGAAAGCACACACACACACACACACACACACACACACACACAGAAATAAGCACAAACTCAGTGTATTACGCTGCTCTGCACATAAACCTGCCTGAGATGGTGACAATAGGGTTGAGGAGTTAACTAACTGCTGGGTAACAACCATGCCACACCAAAGAAAAAAAATTAATTAAAAAAGCAGGAGAGGGCAGGGGGGCAAGATTATGAAAGAAAGTAAAAAAAGAGAAAGGAACAGATGAAAAGAAAATAGTCTGGCACAGGGGTCTTCAGCACATCTCGCGACCACTTTTCAAGTAGCTCACTAAAGGTTTAATAAATTTGAAAACTTGATTAGTTACCCGGCGTAAAAATACATACTAAATCAATGCACGGAACACGTTCTGCTGTGGCGACCCCTATTGGGACAAGCTAAAAGCCGCTAAACTCGTTGGAGACTTTTGGAGACCCCGCTATGAAAGTATCATTCTCACTCTTCTCAACGAGCAGCAGGTGCTGCAGGAGGCCCCTCCCACATCCCAAATCACTCACAGGCAGCACAGGCGTGCTCTCAAACCAAGTCTATGAAACTCACAGTGGGTGAGAGGGAGGAGGACAGACTGATGGATACACCTTTGGGTTGAGAGGATAGAAACAAAACTCCCTAACACATATCCCTGGGCAGAACAAGCACTGTGAGAATAGCTGCGAGCATGAAAGGCATGCTCACAGGCAAATAGGGCAAATAATCGCTAATAGGGACTGATGATTGAAGGAAGAAGGAGAGAGCGAAGGAGAAAGCAAGTGTATAGATTGAAAAAACAAAGGAGGGATAAAGAGAGTAGGAGGGTGATGAAGATATTCTGGGAACAAAGGCCTTTCTATTAAACAAAGATAGATAAAAAAGTAGATGTTTAATTAAGACAAGTATAATGTATTAACGATGCATAAGTGTGTAAGCCATAAAATAAAGACATAAGATTGTGCATAAGGTTCACATTCACACACCCTCCATGCTGCGTTGCGTACAGTGCTGAATGTGTGTAAACAATACCCATTATCATTGCTGGAAGGCAGCTTTTGTGCCATGTTTATGGACAGATGCGTGTGTGTGTGTGTGTGTGTGTGTGTGTGTGTGTGTGTGTGTGTGTGTGTGTGTGTGTGTGTGTTGCAGGTGTTGAAGTGTCTCGCACCCTGTGAGACAGGTGGAGAGGTGATGTGTCCCCCTGAGGTGCTACACCACCGAGTCTGATGACACACTGACAGACAGAGACAGACAGAGAACTAAAAATACAGCATCCAATTTCCGTTAGGTGGACAAGATGAGGAGCCAAAGGACGAGACAATCCATTTGTTTTCCCCACACGCTACAGGCTACTTGCATCCAGACCCCACACATTTTAAACAGATTTTCAGAAAAACTCAATAAAAAGTAGTGAACAGTGCAGAACAATCACAAAAGGGGCTGTAATGCTTTTATCAATGCACACACATCTATGAATTTGTTTCCCATTTCTCGGGGATCCAGCATAATTCTTTATTTGCTTATTCAGAACAAAATGCTGCTGATCGCACAACAATACACATCAATTTCTGACAGCCTAAGATGTTTCCTATCAGAGACATGTAAAACACCACACATTTGTAGAGAAAAGAAAGATTAAATCTTGTTTCATATCAATAGGTGTAACAGAAACTAGGAGACCGTATTCAGAAGATAACATCACAGTACAATACAAACAAAGGGGGTTTAACAATCGCATCAGCAAACGTGATAATGTATGCTTTGGTTTTTGTCCATGCACCCTAAATCCTTGTTTGTCTTTGAGTGAGCCGCACGTTTGTTACCTCTGCCTTAAAATGTAACCATGAGACCAGTGATAGAAGGAAACATTGACAGTTAAGGGAGAGGATCATCTGTTAGCTCTATTACATTTTGCTGCTCATTAAGGGGTAGGCAAAGCTAGAGAATAGCTAGAGTCCCCTGTTATTTAAGGTAGTGTAATGATTCACATTTGACAAGTGCACCACAAATAAAGGAATGTGTGTGTGTGCGCACACACACACACACACACACACACACACACACACACAGAATGGCTATAAAAGCTCCCTGGGACCAAGGCAGCATGTGTGACTGAAAACACAGTGATCAAGAAGTAACATGGAGAAGCAGAGGAGAGTAGAATGAAAGAGGGTTTTGAAAAAAATTATTGAAACATAGGATGTGAAAGGGGAAGAGAAAACAAGATAGATACCGCCCTTACACATACACACACAACCTCATATACCCACTTCCTCTCAACCTTCTATGCAACTGTCTTCCATATACCCCCGCCACCCCCCCGAAAAAATAATCACTCTCTTGCTCTGTGTGTGCCTGTGTGCGCATGCGCATTGTTTATGTTGTTCTTCTATAAAAGTGGAAAAGTGAAGATAAGGCATCAGTATAATCTTTCTCCAGCACACACAGCCCCTAGAAGTGTGCATCGACTCACACAAAACAGGTCAGTTCTTCCTTTTAAATTCCCAAAACTAACATAGCTTTTTTATAGTATTTTATATTTTTCAGAGGAATTATTCTTTTAAATGACAATATTATGACACAAAACTGATATATTTAGCAGAATTAAATAATTAACAGCATTAGGTCAAAATTTTAAACAGATAGGGCCTCTTTTTCAAAGCCATCAGAACATATCCTACATCCTCTGATCCGTCTGGACTAAGTTCAGTTTTCATTTAACTATGCATACAGTCCATTTATAGTCTAAGTATTTCAAATTGTTCTTCAGGCTAAATTTTGTTTGAAATTAAATCACGGACACTACATTATGCATTGACAAAACAAAATGTTCCACTACTAATTTTGTTTCAGTGTTGATGACCTGGATGAGAAAAATCCTTAAATGTTAATAAGATCACATCATGACACTTAGCTGTAAGTCCATTAATGATGATCATCATCGGTCCTACCGATGTACATACACAGAGACCAACCACCCTGTGAAATAAAGGGAGGCTTTTTGCATTGAAGAGTTTGAATGAGTTACTTAAAAGATAAAAGTCTGGACTTAGGTGTGTCAACACACATCAGATATGATGAGATATAATACCTCCTCATCCTTTGCTCACCCCTATTTGCAGGGACCTGCACCCACTCCACCGCTATGCGCGGCCATTTAACCTGACCTCTAACTGGTGATTAGAAGCCTGTGAAGTGTGTGTGAGCATGTGTGTATCGGCCTTTGTGTGCGAGATGCTTCTCTCCGTATGCTAATCACAGCCTAGCACTGAGAATTAATTTGCAAATGTGTCATTACCCATCAGGCTCAGCAGCAATAACCCTGCAATTACACAACTCTCGCCTGGCCAGCTGAGCACCACACACACGTGCAAGGCAAATGTATGCATACACACACACACACACACACACACACACATGCACAAAGCCACACTCGCTTTGCTTCAACAATACTGAAAGCTCTCATATAAAGATGCTGCATTCTAAAAGATATTACATTCTGCTTTACAGCCAAGAGAAAGCCACACAATACTTTGTATCCAAGTGATATTCAGCAGTGTTTACAGTGTAATCACAGCTCCTCACCTCAGTGTCAACAGGACAGTAACCAAGGTCAGTTGCACACTTTAACACACTCCTGTTTCTTAGCAACATTATCCAGGAGTGTGGCCTTGCTAAGAATTTCAACAGCACCATGCAAACGCCTTCAGATCACAGGCACAGAACTGAGCAATGTGCATGCATGTGTGAGTGTGTGTGAGTACACAAGTTTAATCACTTACCTATGAAGTGTGGGGTCAGGATCAAAGATGAAGTGTTTAACAGTCATGAAGGAAGAGGATGGTTTGCATAAAAGAAACAAAGAAAAAAAAACAAAGCTGTGAGTAAAAGCATTGCATGTCTCTTGCATATCTCTTACAGAAATGTTTGCCAATACTTTAACAACTGCCAGAGATTTGTCTTTAGACAGTAGATAGGTTTCCATGTACTGTACAGACAGGGGACAGTCAAGAAAATCCCACAATAAAAGATCTAGAGTAAAAAAACCAGATGCTTATTTACAAGTTTTAAAGGTTAACTGAATAATGTTGTTACAATGTAAATTTGCCAAACAGTGTGCTATAACCACATCTTAATCTAATGGAACATTTACTTTGGAGAAATGTATTTTAGATAAGGTTGTCCACCATAAATATACATTTACATTTAGCAGACGCTTTTTTTCAAAGCGACTTACAAATGACTGACAAGGCAGCAAAAATCTAAGTAAGGAGAAAACATCAAAGCAAAGTCCTATCAGAAAAGTGTTCCCAGTTCGTGAGATGCAAGTGCGAGAAAGAGCAGAAAGGATTTTTTTCTCTTTTTTAAAGAGATTTAAGTGCATAGGAAGATGCGGTAGAGATATATACATTATACAATTTGCAAATGAGGAAATATGTTTTTAAAGAAAGGTGTCCAATCAAGTATGAGATATTAGGAGAATCTCTGCAAAAAGGAGCAGTAAATCTCTTTTAGAGACTTACAGTGAACCAAAATCTTAGTCCGTTTTATTTTTTGTGGCGTAATTTGCACAGTGTGGAAACACATGTCAGAAGACAGCAGAAGTAATTGTTGGGTGTTCCTTAACTCTAAATTTGAAGGATGGCTGACACTACTTACAATCAGAGCGCACATTTTTCAGCAACAACAAACTGACTGCTGGATGAACTTAGGTAATTACAGGTAAAAACAGCTTTTAAGAACATCCTATATTTCAAAGATGAAGCCAAGCAGGAGTAAAAGTAAACATTTGCTCAGTCATTGGATGAAAACCACCTGCTCTCCAAATCCACTTCTCATCACTTATCAGCTAATATGGTTACAGCTTATTCACACACCTCAGCGGCGGCTACAAGAAATTAGCCCACAGCGGCACACACCCACCCAAAGCACCTGTCACACATCCTCCTCAACACTTCAGACACTCATCTCTGATGCTGGCCCTGTCGCTCAGTGCAGTTACACCTTGATGTGACAGCAAAGGTGTGCACATGCACATGCACATGCATAATATGTCTGTCTTTTCCTTCACCAAGAGCAGAAATGACCTGACCTTGAAATCAAACAAGAACTGCCAAACAATGGGCAGTTGATGAACACTAGACAAAAGTAGTATGATTTGTCATTGGAGAAAGAAAGTCAAAAAATTTTTAATCCTTAAAAAGATCCATGTTTTTTTACATGTTTTTTTTTTTTTCATGCATTGCTGGCAGGGAAACAGATAAATAATATGGCATGACAAGGAAACAAAAAACCTAAAAAACAAAGAACAAAAGAATTGCAGGTTCTCATCTAACAACTGATGAAACTTTGGTGGCGCTGATCCTGCCCTACTGTGGTGGTAAAAGAAAGTGAAGATAAACACCTCAGTCTACAGTCAAGCACTGAAAATAAAACCACAACTGTAACGTAAATCAAAAATACAAAATGTAAAATTAAACTAAATTCACTATGAATACTAAAATAAAACCAAAGTGAGTGTGTTTCAAAACTAACTGTTCAAATAAAGTTATTAGTCCAGTTTTGGAGAGCACAAGAGGTTATTTATGTCCTGTAGCATTTCACTTTGTGTGTGCTCCTATCCTGCATTTGTTGAATGAAAATAAAAACAAATAATCCTATAGATTAAAATGAAATAACAAAAACATTAAAATAAACTAAAAACTAAAACCAATAAAACCAGCGGCAGAAAAAAAAAAACTAAAAAACTGTTGTAGAACCTGTTGGTCTGCATGAGAGGGTCAAATTTGAATGTTTATTACTTAAAAAGTTCCAAAGTATAGGATATGAAGCAAATGGTGACCTTGACTGCCAGACTTTTACATACATACAACTTTGATTTCTGCTCAGCAGAACCAAATGTAGCTTAACACGGTAGCGATTTAAAAAGCTACTGATTTTGTGCCAGGTAAACAGGTGTTAGCAAAGCAACAGTCCACACGGGTCTAGTTACATTTTACTAAGACGTCAGCGAGGATTTAGTGTTATAACCATTATATACACCTAAACCTGCTCCACCTGAGCTGACACTTTCTAAAGATCTGTTTAAACATTTCTAAATGCCCACAGTATTTGGCACATGGCTGAAGAACTGAAGTGCATTGAATCAGAAACAAACTAACACTTCATTCAACTGGCAGGTGTTTTTGGTTTTACTGTAAAAAAACAACGCTTACACCCGAAGTTACTCATTAAAATGGATGAGTTGTGAAGTGTGGATAGTCCTGTGAACATTTTCCAGAATTTCTCTTGATGACATCTTCAGGATCTTCTTGGTATCTGCATTTATACACTTTGAGATTCAGTTTTTAATGTTCACAAATCAAGCTTGAACATCAGAATACTGTCTCTCCTGATTTGAAGTGGATTTCCCCTTTAAATTTCTTCTAGCCCGTATTGTGAAAGACATTCACACACACTCTTAAGGGTGCCAGGTGGGGGGAGCTGGCCAAAGCTGACAAACTGATGTGCCGTCATATCATATCCCTCCCACAATGCCTTGTGGCACACCTGCTTTCTAGCACAGACAACAGAAGCGTCCCTGTTCTCTGCCGAGGGAATGCATGGCGCTACATGTCTCTGCTCTGATGAGGCTTTTTATAGTCACTCAGCTCTCTTACCTGCATCTTCCAACCCTTCATCTGCCTCCATATCAAACACATCAGATCTGCTGCCTTTTAGTGAGTCCCGTTGTTATTAGACAGAAGAGCAGAGAACCACAGATGAAGCAGTGAACCAGGGAGAAAGGAGGGAGCCAATCTTTAAAAGTGCTGCTCATTTGATTAACAAATATGTGTGTGCATGTGTGCTGTGTATTCTTCTGTTTTGTGTGTGTGTGTGTGTGTGTGTGTGTGTGTGTGTGTGTGTGTGTGTGTGTGTGTGTGCGTGCGTTCGCTTGTCATATTTGGGTGTGTGTCTGTGAAATTGCCCAGGGGCAGGTGTATGGTTTGCAAACGTAGACCAGGGAACCTAGAGAGCAGACACAGCAGGAGAATCCTGCTTTACAGCAACACGCCACAAAGAAGCTGACAACAGGCTGACAGGGTGGGATCTCACAAGCACACACAAAAGCACGTATACACATGCATGTTTCTGTACATATGTGCTAATATCACACACAATCCAATGTACATGACTTAATATTTAATTACGTGCATGAACACACATAAGACTGCATCTACACACTACAAGCACACACAACGAGCTGCTGGCAGTGTGTTTTTCACTTGACTTGTGCTCTCCTGTGACATTTCCTCATTGGCTTGTTTGTCTCAATTATCCCTGCTTATTGGACAGAGATGGTTAACCCATTAACTTGCACATGAGAAGGAAGAAAGAAGAGCAAGAGATAGAAAGGAGAGAAACAGGGAGAGAGAGAAAGAGAAAGCTGGATTACGGTTCGACCTGCCTTAGGCGTGTTGTGAATCACACAACCGTATGAGGCCACAAACACAGGCTGCACTGGCCAACCGCCAAGCGAACACACAAGCTGTACACATACTGAGGCAGCAGAGAACAGCTGAAGGGGCAGCGGAGCACCAGCACCTCAGGGCCTGTTGGAGGGCCTGAGCTGACCTTCTCCACTCACCATTGTGCTTCTGGATTTAACACACTATCCTACAACAAGGCTGCAGCTTTGTGTGTGTGTGTGTGTGTGTTAGTATTGTGGCTGTGGGTAAGTGCATCATTAAATGTGCCAACATGTGTGCCTGCAATGCATGTATGTTGGAAAGCTGGTGTGTATATAAGAAGGCTGCCTTGCCCTGTGTCAGGCCTCTGCTGTGTTCAGTAAGTGAGGCGTGCTAATACTGCGTGTGCTCAGGTTTCACGCATCAGCACACAGTCGAAGAGACTTACCCGAGGTCACAAACCCTCCTCCCCTTCTCCTTCATACCCTACCTTTTCCTCCTCCCCGAGACTCAATCCTTCTTTTTCTCTTTCTAAATACTTCACTTTTAACCAAGCTCCAGCACTTCATCTTTCAGTTCCCTTTGGCGTCCCCCTCCCACTCTTCCACTCTATCAGTCCTCCCTTCCCTCTGCCTCTCCTTCGTCTTCCTCCTCCTTCCTCCCCAGAGGATTCCATCATGCTCAGTCTTTTAGTATCTTTCATGTCTTTTACCTGTCAACAGAGGAGAGAATGTGCAAGCAGCTCCCCAACAAAGGAAAAACACCCTCCTGTCATTTCAGAAAATGCTGCAGGGAGGAGGGGGGGGGCAGGGAGAGAGATCGACAGGGGGACAGAGGCGGGTAGATAACACAGGAAGATGAAAAAAAAGGAAAATGTTGAAGGAAGAGTACAGGAAGATGAGGCAGAAGGAATCTTGTGCCCCCTGTATCTATTGAATGAACAGCATTCCTGAATAGGCTCGCAGTTTGGAAATCACATGTAAAAGGCAGCATGTCCTAAATGTCTACTTTTTCAACAACACACTCTCTTTGAAAATCCCTTTTGTGCACTGGGGCCTTGTTTAAATGGCAAAGGGTGACTCACGTAAGAAGCATCAAAGACTCTCACACACATGCATCAAAGAACATAGACAAATATACACACATGACCTCTCTAGCCTCAGACTGCTATAGTCCGTGAATCCTCAGCAGCTCAGTTCAGCTCTACCACACTCCATAACAGTACCAGCAACACACATTCACACAGGATAAAACTGTGAGCCATACAATCCAATAGGCACCTCACTCAATCAGTGACAGTCTCTCTATTCAGTGCCCAGTGTGTGTGTGTGTGTATGTGAGTGAATCCTTTGCTTGTACTAATCTGCTGGCACAGGCCCCGTCCTCAGCGTTGCCCTCGTCTCTGTATTATTCTGGGATTAGCTCAAGTGTTAGCCTAGCCGCAGCCCACTGCCTGAGCAGGGGAGCGGCAGCCATCTTAGAACAATGCCTATTGATGAAACACTAAGAGGCTTGATTGGATTAATCATCTCTCCCTCTCCTTTTTTCACTTCTCTAGCTATGCCTCTTTGTTTCCACTCCTCCACTGTTTCTCCTGTCCTTCTGCCTTTCTCTCCTTCCATTCAGAGCTCAATAACACAGATTTAGTTGTTTCTCCCTGGTGACGAGTGATGCTGTTAACTCCCCCATGTTGGGTAATGAACGCAAATAACAGGCTGCTGGTTTACGAGGGCACTTGAAGGCAAAAAGTAAACATGTAATTAAGACGAGAATCAAATAACTTGAAACTGTATCTGCGTAGTATCTATTGCATCACAGTTCATAAGTGGTAGGGCCCTCCTTGATGAGAGCAGGATCATTGCCACTGATAAGGAATATACAAAAGACTTATTAGGTTCAAGAGGTTAAGAGGAAACTGTATAGGTACATACATGGAGGCTGCATTATTCCTTTAGTTCTATAAAAGGACAAACAAGAAATGCCAAAATGTAGGAGATACAACAGCAGCAGCACAGAGAGAGAAAGGGGGTGAATCTCTGCAGATTTGGCCAATGTTTAGTCGGGGCACTGTACCAAGTGGCAGTCAGTGGCCTGGGCGGCCTTTGGCCCAATGTCTCCACCAATCACATTCCCGCCCCAAGTACACCAGTGTGGACCCACAGCAACCTTACAGTCTGAAGCCAAACACCCACATGCATACAAACACACACACACACACACACACACACACACACACACACAAAACCCACACACATGGGCAACCACAGCTCAGACACTGCAGCCAACTCCATTTTCAAACATGGATAACAACTGAATTAACACTCTGTGATCCTCTGCCAAAGCAGAAGGATGCTCCTTTATACATTCAAACACACACATACATATGTACACACAGTGAACACACAAACACACACAAGGGACTGGTTGGGTGGAGTTATCTGTGGTTAGATTTTAAATGCATCATCCCCTCCTTATGTCTGTGTGTGTGTGTGTCTGAGAGTGAAAGAGACTGATTGCTCTCACTCTCTTTTCTCTGCCTGCAAGATGAAAACAATTTAGTGTCTCACAGCATTTCAGCTGTTTAGATAGTGGCACCTCTGTGTGATGCTTCAGTGTCTCAAATGCAGAAACTGGGTTGAGAACGGGAGCGAGTCATGGTGGTGAGCTCCCTTGAGGTATCAAGGGAAGCAAGGCAGATCATGTATGGTCAAGAAGCTGGGATTTTGAATATTACCTGACCTGAAGCACAAAGCATTTGATCTAAATGCAAGTCGTTTACATTTACAATAGTGCTCAAACATACACCTCTGTGTTATGCTGGCCTTTCTTCCCCCCTTGTTTGCACTTCTTTTCCCCCTTATCCACATCTTTCCTCCCCTGGACTCTGCTCCCTCCCCTGTTATTTTCTTCATACAGGGCTGAAAATGGTTGTCTTTCCCTCTATAATCCTCCCATCACATCACTGTTCTAATCTTACCACTTCCCGTCCTCCCTAATTCCTTTCTTTCATGTCCTCCTCTCCTTGTCTCATTGCCATTTTCATTTTATTTAATGTTGGAACACAACTGTTTAAAGTGGCAAAGATCGCATATTACACACCCAGACACACACTATATATCGGTAGATCCATATATCGGTAGTGATGTGAGTAGTTTTGCTTCTGTTTTTACCAAACAAATTGTCACAGTTATGGTTATTTAAGGATGTTAGCTGAGTTGAAAATCACAGTAGGAAAAATGGCAACCAACTAAAAACAGAGAGAGGCAATCACCTGACATCACTGCTATTTATCCTGCAGCGAGCAAAGAGCTCTTTGGTCTTCCACCAGCACGAAGAGAAAGGGCCTTCCAAGAATCCCTCCACTCTCTCTCCTCTGTCTTTTTCCACAGATTAATCTGTCCAGCAGCCATATAAATCTCTGCACTCACTGTGGAGAAATGTTCTGTGTAGATTGTTTTTGTATGACACAACAGGAAAGTAAACCTTGGTAAACCTCTTGCAAAAGAAAGAAAGTAGAGTAGAAGCAGCTCTTTGAACCTTTAATGGTCTAAACTGACCTAATGCTACATACACTATGCTCAGCAGACACTAACAATGTGGGCCTTTGTGCTATGTGTGGGTGAGAAATGAGATAACGAATGGCAGGTTTGCATTACCTACTGGGCAAGTGTGAGTGTGTGTTGTCCTGGTTGTGCTGCTTGTTAAGGTGTCATGATCATTTATGGCTGAGGTCAAAACAAGTCTCTCCTTTGCTATAGGATGGGAAGAAGAGGGAAGGGGGAGGAATGGATCAAGGGAGGAGAACCAAAGTAGTCAACATTGGGGGGTGTGGGGTTGAGATGACTTCAAAGGGTCCTGCTGTAACCATGGAGCTGCTGAGCTTGGTCACCGTGGGAACAGACCGTCCACAATGTTAAGAAGGGGCAAAGCATTTTTGTAACAGAGGGGAGATAGTCTGTCTTCCTGAGTCTTCAGTTTCCACACAAACAATCATTCAACAGCTAATTACAGCCTATGATAAACCAATATTAAATGGTGATTTAAGCAGTGAAAGAGCATCAACTCAAAAACAAAGCAGGAGCCTTGTAAACTTTGTAATGCTGTCTGTGGAATATCAGTCGAATAGCAGGCACCCAGTAGCACCCAGGCTAGAACAGTTACAGTAACTTTTAGTTATTATTCACTTAAGTTTGTCAAAAATAATAGTGTAAAATATAGTGTAAATTGTTTTTTAAACCATCTGTATTAAATTGCACATTTTGTTGGACCTGTACTGTATAGTCAAAAACAGTTGTGGTCAAAACACTGGGTTAAATAAATTGTGGAAAATTAGTATATGACCATTAGTTTTTCATAACCTGCCGTCAAAAGTCAAGTTCAAAAATATATATTATATTCAAAAATACAACTTAATAAATTGTAATAAGTACAAAATAGCTATGTTTATTATTTCTATATAAATTGCAGAAATGTTCTCAACTGCTTTATAGTCAAGTTTCTCATGTACTTTGTGTTCTTTAGATTAATGAAATGTATTCACAGCACCTGACATCAGTAAAAACAACAACTTATCCAATATTTATCATGTTATACTACATTCTCTTCCAGGGACTGATTAACGCTTCAACCGGTAAGATGGAAATGCAGTTATTCCACTTTTCTGGCAGTATCTCCAAAGTGTGTGTAAATCCTTCTTGACAGTTGGATGGAAACAGCTTGTGTCTCCTAGCATGCACCTCTCCTATTAGATACAGATGATGAGCAGAGTTTTCCAATGATTTTTTTTTTCTTTCACGAGGAGAACATGATGAAACAAAGACTCTTCTGTTTCAGGACATTGTTATTGCAAAATTAGTTTCATCAATCCCACTGACCGCATTGGCAAAATCAATCTCTATTCTCAGATCTGAACTGTGCGAATTTGTTTGTCCGTTCCTGCTGTTACAACACCACCCAATATTTTCGATGTGATACCAAAGTGCAGGGAAACTGTAATGCTAATGATATTTGTTTGCAGGGACAAAGCAATAAGTGTACTTGTGTGTGCATATGTATGTGTGTATGATTAATTTCCTTTCAAAGTAAACAAACCAGCTGAATCTTTCAAAGGGGAGACAGGTACTTTTAGCAGTGACCCCTGCAGCAGGATTTACAGCACTCTTAACGATCACACCCTCTATAAGACCTGCAGAATTAGGTGCGTGTGCGATAACTAGCAGAGAATAATGGGATGAAGGCGTTATGAGTAAGCACTTGAAAGACTTCGATTTCCCCTCTCGCCGTGATGTCACTAAATTTATTACTTGCTCTCTTTCTTAAGACCACACTTGCCATAATTCAGAGACACACAGGCACACACAAATATGCTCAGAGACACACACGTCACTGTCTGTTTATGTCGAGCTTATGATTAGGTGCAGGGTGGAAAGGGACTGTGATGAAGGGGAAACAAACAGAGCATGGAGATTGATGATGGATGGCTCCTCTCATTCAATAAGCAAGTCTGAGATGAACATACATTTAGGCGACACGTTCCCTGGTCTCTGCCTCCATCGTCTTGTCCACTGTGCTGCGACACTATGGCCCCTTGATGTGCTGATAGTACTGTTGCAGACCAGCAGCACAAAGATGATTCCTAGGCTGGTAGGATGGCTGTCGCACACCAGCAGAAGCAGAGATGTGAGTCGTGGGCTAACACTACTAGCAGAGTGGTGACTCCCACTGCGCGTAGAATGGGGATAATAGAGGAGGGCCCACTCAAAGTCGAACAGGGAGCGTTGGCAGGGGTGCTGGAGGTGACCAGAAGGAAGAGTAATTGCCTCACCACACTCAAGGTGCTTGAAATGATCTGTGACCTGTTCTAAGTGTGTGAACTTGAAGGGAGGGATGAGAGACATAGCATGCGAGAGAAGCAAAGAGCAAGAGAGAGAAATGACTGTTGCAAATGCCCATTTCCTGCCGCTGCGGGGTCATGCCTGGGCGCCACCGGGAAGTGTGGGACAGAGCGGAAGGTGGAATAACAGAGGGATAATCTTGTCTGAGCTCCAGTGAGAGAAGGCAGGGGGCTTGTTATGAGAAAATGAAAGGGGAGAGGTGGTGGAAAGGAGAGCCACGGGCCATTAGAGCCACCTCAGCTACACATAATGGCAGGTGGTGGAGAGTGGGATGCAAGTAGCTCAGCGTGAGAGTTGGGAGCAGGGGTAACACATGCACTGTGGAAAAAAACAAAAAACAAAAACTAGAGCAATATTATGTGTGTGCACATATTTTTGATCCTATACCTAAATAATGACAGTGTACGTATTTGTTGATTACCTGTGGCACTTTCAGAAGATATTAACACATACATTTTAAGAAACATATGTTTACCCCCCCAGCTACAACTGACGTTAAAAGCTCAGTCATTACCTTCGCAACACAATCCCAAACGATTTGAGACCGATATGTTAATATCTTGAAGATAGTCTCCACATTCTCCGTGTTGAATTTTACACCAGCGAGTTTCTCGTACAAAAACAGTCTAGAGAACAATAATAGTCCTTTATCACATTGGGATCTTTGTGGCTGCATCTCTCGCTTTCCTGTATGCTATGTCTCTAATAAGTAGGTGGCACAGTTGCAGGCAGAGGAGAGAAAAATATGACGATATAGAGAACATGGAGAGAAAAAGAGACTAGTAGAAAGAAGAGAAGGGCTCCAGACACTGGAGAAACACAATGTACTTTCTGGACTACTGTTTTTCTCCTTCCTCTTCCTCCACATCAGCTTCTTCCTGTAACTATCTTCTTCGGCACTAGCCCTCTAATCAGAAGGTTATTACTACTGTGAACATAGATATACATCATTTGTTTTGTTTTTTTTCCTTTTATCTACCTCACCCATTCACTCTTTTCGTCCTCCATGGACTTACATGCTTAGTTTCCCCTGCTGTAATCTCAACAGCATTTACTGCGCTAATTAATGGGACAGAGGGTACTGCTCAACTGAGACAACTCTTTGTCTCTCGCACACAGGGACAACTACACAACAAAAAGGAGGAATTGATGTAAAGAGACGTAGCAGGGTGAAAGAAACGGTAGGAAATTTTTACGCTTTTTATACTTCCCAGAAATAACAAGACATATTTAAGGTAATAACATATTCCTCTAGACAAATCATTAAATAATTTAAGTAGCTTCCCTAAATCGCCTATAAGTATGAATCATATTTAGTAGGATATTTTAGTATATTTGTAAGAATAAATCATATTTAGTGACAGCAGGAAATGGGTAACGAGAATGCAACACGAAGAAGAGCACTATACCACTGCTCTAAAATGGATCTGTAATGGTTTTATGAAATTGATCACTACTCACTTAGAATGCATGTGCAGAATTGTAGCCACTTCAAGAAGATCTCTAAGGAAAAAGCTTGCTAAGCTAATAGTAAGTAAAAGTACAGGTGTTCTGTTTCTATGTTCCCATTAGCTCACAACATAAGACTCGCCCACTTATGTGCCCTTCATTGCAGAGTTCATCCAGTCGATAATATTCACCTAAAAGTGGATGAGAGACAGCTTGATGATAATGACGACAGCAAATGACAGAAAGAAACAGAGAAATAAAGACGCACGACAGAGAATTACAGAGTGAGACAAAGAATCAGAGTAGGGCAGAGAAAGGCTGGGGGGAAACAGATGTACTGTAGGTGTAGGAGAGCAAAAAAGCAAGGCTCTTATTCAGAGACTATGCCGAGTAAAATGTCACCTTATTATCAGAGCAGAAAGGCCAGTCTCACTTTCTCTCTGCCACCCGAGAAACATGATACCCAATGTATTTGCACTTAGAGAGCAAAAGATGTGTGGGTCAGACCGTATGAGGGCCTTTTAGAACCACAAATCATTTCTCATCCTATTACATCCCTATGTACCGCAACGAACCATTACTATCTCCTTCCTGCATTTTTATTTCTCAGCTTATGAAGCTGGCTTACATTTTTAAACAACTGCAAATTTCATTGCAGTTGCCTTGACATATACAAGTGCAGTCCAAAGCCAGTGTATCTATCAAAAATCATCAAGTCATTTAATTTTAATATTTTATTATTTGATCACACAGCAATATAAGGAAAATGTGGTACTTCCAGAGAGTGAAACATTATTTACAGAAATGGCTTCCACTTATATGAAAGGATTGCTTATATTGCTGATCACACTCTAATTTAACACTCCTCCTCTGTACATGTCTGGAGATTTTAAGATATTTTAGCAGTTCAGTTCAATTGACTCTCAGGAGCTTTTATCAATCTCAAAATAAATGCCAAACAGCATTTTCCCAGCACACAAGTTTAATCTTACTTACTGTACGCTGAATCACCCAGCAAGTTAAGAGCCCCAGATGTATTTATCTATTTTATCAGGAGTTGTCGAGAACAATATAAAAATGAAAGAGCAGCAAACTTTTGTGTCAACACCCTAGTGGTACAAGGAGTTGACTGTCCACCAGATGTGGAAAAAAGTGTTTGTGAAAACAATCTATAAGCACTTGTGAGGTTGTTGGGGAGTTTTTCCCAAAGTTCGTGTCCTTCTGTGTCCTTGGACCATCTGAGGAAGCTACACAAGACAAAAGTAAAATTAACATTTCACATAAAAACGTAGGCAAATAATGAAGGCAACTTCATTAACTTTAGGGAAGCGCAGACTGCATATTAATTCTACCATATTTTCTTACTGAATTTATACCAAGGTCAACTATTTCAACTATTAGCAAAAGAAACCTAAAATGACGGTTGAACGCAATCTGGTACAAATAAAGCAGCAGTTACACACCACTTGGGTTTCAA
Organism: Channa argus; assembly: GCF_033026475.1. Classification (NCBI taxonomy): domain Eukaryota; kingdom Metazoa; phylum Chordata; class Actinopteri; order Anabantiformes; family Channidae; genus Channa; species Channa argus. The sequence goes on from NC_090198.1 coordinate 24,997,519, forward strand.
ACAACTGGTTTCACATTTATCATTGTATTTGCCTTTTTTTAATCACCCCACTTTTAAAGGCAGATTTCATTTTGCCATTTCAGAAATGTAAAATGCAAGTAATAAAACACAGGGATTTGTAAAATCATACCTACTCACTGCTAGATTAGAGACAAGAGAGAAACCAAGCTGAGAGAGCAAGAAAATTCTTTGTAAACAATCATTAGCTACGGATCCTGAGTCTCGCGTTCTTATGTTCTACTTTCTCACTCCATCTTCTTCTCTCCTTTGTCATATTACCTTACAATCCATTCCAGACTGAAACGCACACACTGCATTTGCACAAGTGTCATGCTTAAATTGTCCCTGCTTTCTCTCCATGTTCTCTGTGTTCATTTATATTGTGTTTAGATATGGATACACACACCCACAAAGTGTCATGTTTTTGTTATGGTTATAGTTGTGCACGTTTGATTGGGCAAGCCAGACACTGAGAATAATGAACAACTCACCATGACAATTTCTGTCTGTAGAATACCAACATACCAGCTGAGCCTAGACATCAGTGTGTTCTTATTTGTGTTTGTGAGTGTGTGTCTGCATGTTTTAGTTTGCATGCAATATCCACATACATACAACCTGCTATATTAGCTTTAGGACCACTAACCAATATATATCCTATGCTGGAAGTTTACATGTGTTTATTGTTAGTTTATAATTAAACTGAATCACTGATTTAGTAACATACCGTCCACAAAAATTAAACTAGGAACTGCAAAAAAAAGTTTTATGGCTGTTCTATAGGATTAGGGAGGTATTTCTCTGTAGCTCAAGTTAGCAATTTCATAACTTTTATTTTGATTAACACTTCAGCACACATAAAATAAACGCCTTATTCCTTGCCAGTATTTGTTCAACTAGTGTATAAAATTATTGTATGTTCTACAAAACAGATTCAAATGTCTTGCCATTTTTGCTTAATAAAATTTAACCGGTTGTTGTATTCAAGAATAGCTTGTATTTGTGAGAGTCATACTGTGTACATTAATATCACACTAATGTAAAGGTGATGAGTTGTAGCAGGTCAGGGTTAAAGGTCATTACGGTGTGTCATGTATTCCCTACTTTCTTTTCCTCCTTATTGAATCATTGTCATCTAGCTTATGTCAACCTTTGATCTTTGCACTCAATCTCTCTCTCTCTCATACACACACACACCATCATCCAGTAGCCACATGGACGCTGGTGCTGCTGCAGGGAGAGCTGGGCAGGGGGAGATTATTGATGTCTGCTCTCACAAAGCCAAGGTCTAGGCCATGAATCGTAAACTTCAGCCTCCACTGGCCCCAGACATTAGCAGTCTCAGATAAGACATGAAGGATAGCCTGCATTATAGGAAAAAGAGCTTCACTGCATTCGCATCCCTCTCACGAGACCTCCTCGCTCGTATCACGCAAGCACACACAACACAGGTGCAAACACACACACACACACACACACACACACACACACACACACACAGGAGTACGTACACAGAAATGTATGTTGGCTCTGTGTTTCCTTTGTATGAGATTGCATGTTTTAGTTTTTGTGGAAAGGACAAAATAATTTGTATGCCACCATGTTTGTGTATCTGAGATGAAATGCAAGAAATCTGATCTGGTCATTACAGAAACAAAACAATGAGAAAAATAAATCTATCCACTCCATAAGTATCAATGGTAAATTCACAAACAAGGCACTTTACTATTTTATTCAGTTACGATCAATATAAAAATTGTCTACCGTTTTGAGATTGATGCGAATTAGCCATAAAAAAAAAAAACAATCCAGTTCAGATATTTAACTTTTGTAAGTAGCAGAATGAATTTTATTAATGTAGAACTATTGAGCTAAGCGCTTACACATAATTAAACGTTGAAAGTGTTAAAAGTGTTCTTGCTTCAGGTTAAGTACACAATACAAAAAGGAAAACCAAAGCAGCAGCAAATATTGAATTTTTCCGTATTAGTATGACACTAAAAGACTTGGGTCTAAATTTTGAGAAACATTCAACTTATTAATAAATGCAATATTGTTTTAATAAAAACAACGCATTCCCATGACCATGCAGCCTTCATCCAATAAGCATTACCTTTGACCTTTGCCCCATGCTGATCTGAGGTTAAAGGTCATGCTCTGGTGGTTGGCCTCTCTGGCCTCTCGCTTAGACCTTTCAGGTCAACAGATGTCAAAGGTGAAGCTTCAGCCTCTAAAGTCATTGGACATGTGGTCTAAAGCCATTCATTACATTTATGACCCAGAGACAGCAACAGGGTTTAGTAGTCTCTGACACTCTTCTTGTCATGTGGATGTGTGAGCTTCATCACTGCTGTCCACAAGCAAGCGAGAATGTGGATGCATACTCTGGTCCCTAGCACACAATTGCACTGACAGCTACACACCATCTTGATCACCAGTGCCAAGATCCTTCATTATTTAATCAGAACCACTCTTTGCAGTGGCTAAATTATTGAGCAAGTGTATGTTCACACAATCCCTCACTGAAAGACAGTACAAGGGATTTCTGAAAACCCACTACTCCCACACACAGCAGCCATGCAATGCACAGCGCCTAGTCTTTAATATTTCTCTTTCTCTGCTGTCTTTTGTGGTCTACCAATCTCTTGAGTAATAGTTTTACAAACACAGCTGAAGAAATTTGGAGGCAGAGTGTTAGCTAACTGACGTGTTGCATATTTTAATAAGTGATTTGCTGAAAAAGAATGAGAGAGGGAGGAGCAGTATATCTCCTCTCCATTTCCCTCTCTATCCACCTGGCATCTTCTGGGCTCATAAAGGCAAACACACTGTCAAAAAGACAGAGACACTAATTCAGGATGCAGATGGACAGGCAGACAGACAGATGGACCGAGGAAAGGACAGGCAGATTTTCATTGGCTCCTGGAGGTAGCAGCGCCCAGACTAGGCCATGGTTGTCCCAGTCTGACCGTCTCTGCAGCACAGCCCCTTCCTGTGGCAGAGATCTAGAGGTCTAAGGGACCAACTTGCTCCCTGCTCTCCCTGGCCTTCCCTCCTCACAGGCTGTAAATGCCAAGCCCACCCCCACACCCCCAACCCTGCATCACCTACACACACACACACACACACACACACACACACACACACACACACACACATGACATGTATGCACACACCACACCCCCCACTCACCAAGGAGGCCCTCCCTGCAGGAGCTTGGTGACTCTTCCAGGGACCAGACAGGTGGTGGGAGCTGAGCGGGCACGCGAATGCCAGCCCACTGCCAAGGGCTCGCTGCCAGTTGGCACAGAGTTAACAGACGCACTCCCTCAATGTAGAGCACAGTGCACACATGAAGATAACAGGCCTTCACACATGCTTGTCTTAATGTTCTTGTGAGGACCTTTAACCACCGTATGCTAAACCTTTACAAAAACCTCACTCCTGATCCTCAGCAAATCACTTGAAGAGTTGAGTATAGGCCAAAACAACCTCTATCAACTAAATATCCACACTCTGACGGTCCAAAGCTTGAACTAAAAAATGAGTCAGGTATTCTGTGGCGAAGAATTTCTAATGTTACTCACACAGTGATATGCAGCATGATTTGTTTCCAGACAGCTGTATTTTATGTCGATAAACATATGAATTATTCAAAAACAATAGCTTTTAGATAATAAAACTATCTATTTCTATTTTAGGGACCCCCCTTGTGTATCTAACTATCTAAATTTCATGTCATAGAAAAACACTTCATATGTTGATCATTACAGTTCAATACATTTTTCATATTATTACTTTTTCATGTTGTATTGCCAGTGTTACATTAAATTTCACAGTTTTAATACAAATCTTCAAAACTGCCTTTCAAAAACGTCTCATGGCACTTTGCTTTCAGGTTTTCTTTTTAACTTAGATTTTTCTGCCTTGTACCTTACTAAGTCGCTTTAGAGATCAAGCATCTGCCAAATGACTAAATGTAAATGAGGAAAACCCTTACAAATAATGCCATCTTTATATGTATTTATACACATCTCTATGTATACATTTAAATGTATGTATAACATATAATATTTATATATAAAAATATGTAATAATTTGGTTGAGGGTGTACGTTAAACAATAATTGTGTACTTTTAACACTAATTTAACACTAACTGTGGTCAAAATGAGTGGTGGAAAATTCACCTCTGGTTGAAATCTATCAGCAGGTTCCTACAGGAGAAAAAAAATATGACATTTAAATTCAGCGTGGACTTCTACTTCATTATAACGAAAGAATATGTTTTTTTGTTGTAATAATTATTTGAATGAAACCCATCTAAAAACTTGTGTGTAATAATGTCAAACAACAACAGTAAACCTAAAGCAGCTTTTCAATATTACAAATATTAAATATGAAAACTGAAATGTAAAACTTCATTTTCAGAATTTGCTTTCCCTAATGATAAAAATATTTCAAAACCCATCATTTGAATCAATTTGATTGGTAGGGCAAGTCTCACCCCAAAAAATAAATAAATAAATAAATAAAAAATGTACGTACCCTCTCACACATGTCAATGGCAGATTTTACAGCATGTGTGTTAATCACCATATGCCAAGTAAAAGAGAAGCCTCATGTCTTCAACAACAGACTGTCTCTGCATTAGACACCCACACATTATGGCATCCCAGTGACCGCTAATATCTTTTAGTCCACTTCATAACCCCTTTTTAATAAGCAGTTACAAAAAAAAACATACACACATTCTACATAAATAAAGATCAAATACTTAATTTTTGCCCACCTCAATATTTGTGCTTTGTCCACTCTAAAGGTCCATTTAATTACATGGCACTGCACACACTGAACATGTCTTTGTATTTTTGTACATAGTGTTATATGTAGCTCAGAGTGCTTATCATGCTCAAACTGACAAGAACAACTGTCTTCGCTTCCTTCTGGAGACATTTTACTTTGATAAAGACAGTGCTTTTCCTGTGTGTGAGTGGAACAGAAATTGTCAAAGTACAATTCTTCAGCAGTGCTAGATCTGACATGACATCTAGATGAGGTTTTATAAGAATGCAGGAAGTTGTTTTGTCGATTTACTAATTTATATACAATTTCCACACTATTACACTTTAGCGGGGTGGAGAACCCAGTGTACCATGTTCGGACAATGTTCTCACAGTCATGACGATATATTCTGCACATACTGAGACAGGCATTCAAACAGGCAGCAAACCAGCTTGGGCAGTACTGCAGTGTTTAACGTTTCTTTTTTACACCTTTATATTTATTTAACTGCTGCTGTCATGTACTTTACTCTCTATCTGTGCCCCATTATGTCGTCCTCTTACTTCTCTCTTTTTTTCTCATTTCAACACCCCCACATGCATTTACTGCAGTACTGCTTGCTTTTGCCTTCATTTATGCGCACAATCAATCTATTTTCTTTTTTCTAAAGATTAAAGGTACTTCAAGATTAACCCAATGAAACAGACATTTAAATTCATAGCTTGCACTCAAAGGGTCCAACTTGCATTTCCTGCAAGCGTGCGTGTGCACATACACGTGAACACACACACACACACACCCACCACTTGCAATAAACATGTCGACATATGCCAGAAGTGGGAGAGCAGGAGGGATAACCGTTACAAAACTAACACCGCTTAATGGATTTCTATTCTCTCCTGTTTCAGTCAGGAGACTCCTTTAGATGTGTGCTTAGTCTCTTTTCTCCTCGTCCCCCTCAATCCTTTTCCCCCCTCCAGGTCTGGAGAGAGATCCTGTCCCAGGCCAGCAGAATTGTGGCCAACCTTTCACCCCTGCTCGCTAATTACAGCACCATGGCGACACTTGAAGTACCTCATCACTCCTCCCTGTACTACAAAAGTAAACGCGTGTATGCGCACACACACATACACCCAAAAAAAACCACACACTTTTCAGACGTACATTCCAAAATGTAGCAGCAAAGACACACAGATGGACACATGCAAAACGTTCACTTACACACACACACACACAGTTCCACCTCACTTGCTCTATAAAGTCATTTAATTGGGGCCTCTTTTGAATCCTGAATGGTGGAGATCCCTCTGACCCAGCTATTGCCTTCCTCTTCATCACAACCACTCAACCACCAAGCCCCCAACACTTCTCCCTCCACCTTTCTCATTCTTTCTTTCTTCTCAAATTTGTTTACAGAAGGCAGAGAGTACAATAAGAATGAATAATTCTTTCAACCTCCCAATCTGCTCTTAAAATAGCATTTCTTCTGCTCCCTCATTCTGTCAGCAGGGCTCAGGCGCCTTGACACCCCTAGGTTCTGCCCCCTGCTCCAAGGTGAAGCTGACATTCTGTCTTGTGAACCAAGACTAAAGTGCTCTGTGCTTACTACAAATACACAAGAATACTTTCAAAGTCAGTTTTTGTGGACATATATTGCGATATTGTTTGTTGGTTTACAAACTGATAAGTAAGAGACTCACAGTGTTACAGCATGCTACTTCCTTGCTAGTGACTACAATAGTAGAGCCAAACTGTGCAATGTTTGAGGCAACGCATTTTAATGCAAAACTGTATCTTTCAGGATGCCCTGGTTATTTTTGCTTACTTTATCCACTGCCATTTGAAAACTGGCTCTTTTGTTGCAGCGTTGTAACTATTTTGAAACATCTTTACTAGACAAGGACCCAACTGGGATGGAAAAAGCATGTATTTAACACATTTTTGGTTTGGAGTCAGTGTGCAGGCATCACTTTTTTAATCTATGCTGTTTTCCAATAACCTTGTACCTACATGTGATGTGTGGATAACTACGCGCCTTCTGTTGTTTATTTGTTACATGATGCGAATGCATTGATATTCATAAAAGTACAGATATTTGAACCCAGGTAACATATGTAGTCATTTTCTAATAATAAGGATAACAGAAGCATATTTATCAGTTCCTGCTCATCTAAAAGGCTTCATAAGTTAATGTCTACAGCTTATTAACGGATGTTTTTTTTTTAAATCATGAACTGTGTAAAAACCCTCTCAATAGTTTTTGTCCTTTGTCATTTTAATAATGTTATCAACATAAACATCATATTGTTTTAATGATGGTACTTTTAAACCAACTAAAGCTGCAGTGAAGGGTTTTTGAAAATACATCTAGAGCCTTTAAAGTGTCTAGAAACCAACTAACTCCTGTTTCCACATGTCTCTGAAATGGAAAACTGCTACAATATTTACAATTTAAGGTGCATTATGGAAAAGGGCTCATAAGGGCTTACAACTAGACAGACTTTCATGCATGTCAGGTTAAACAACATTCTGACCTTTGAACTCTAAAAGTACTCCACCTATGGAGCGGAACAACAGGCCATGTCATCATGACTACAGGGTTATAGAGGAAATAACAAGCTCTGAAAATTCTGATTTTTTTTTTTTCATTTCACGCCCTAATCTGTCTTTATTGGGCTGAATGGCTGCTTTTCTGCCTCCATTTCTGCCTCACCCTCTTTTTTCTCGCTCTCTCTTTGTATAGAGCAACAGCATACAGAGGAGGTGTGTGTCAGGGGCTCAGGAGAAACTGGATTGAATACATGTGTGTTTATATTTGTGTGTGCATCTGTCTTTATGTCTGTGTGTGTGTGTGTGTGTGTGTGTGTGTGTGCATGTGCTATCGCTGTCTAACAGGTGGAAGAATCTGGCCGCTCTTCTGTGGAGCAGTTCAGGAAACAAATGACATTTCCAATTTAAAGAGAGGGAAAATGCATGTATACCAGAGACTGAGGAGCTGAAGACAATATTATACAGACAGGGACAGAAGTTGGTGTGTATCCAGGGATTGAGGAGAAGATGGGAGGCAAATAAACCTGTGCATCAACATGGAAACAATAAAAAAGATCCGTAGTTTTATAGAAATTACAAAAATTAGCGGAGGTTAATACTAATGGAAAAAAGATGGCACTTAGTTTGGCTCACGGCTACGTTCCTTAGAATCTGTTATAGACATTACACACGCTCTCTCCTTCTCTCTCTCTTTCTCTCTCTATTATACACACTCTCACTCAGGCAGGCCTGTTAAGCTGGGAATTCCTCACAGCACTGTGCACTCTTCTGTGGAGCAGGCAGAGCATCCATTATGTATGCCCCCCCCACACACACACACACACACAGTCTCTTTACATGGGTCAATGCCAAATACACGGGTGCGCACACACACACACATGCAAACATACACATGCACAAGTGCATGCATACACAAAGTGGCCCACAGACACTGAAGCTTTAGTGAAATGCCAGTAAAACTGCCTCAAGGGCTAAAAACGTGCCTTACAAAAACACACACACACACCTTGCGCTCGGACATTGTTTGCTTCAGAATCGTGCCACCCAGAGGCTGTGCTAACACCCTGCTCCCTCTCGTTTTCAGTTTCAGATAGAGCAATATGAGGGAGAGGGGAGAGTATGAGATATAAAGATAGAGAGGTAGCAGAGAGGTAGAGAGGGTAAAGTCGTGCTTTAACAAAAATATAAATGATTGCGGAAGGATTCATCATTAAAGAGAGGAAGAATAAAAGAAAAGGACAAAGCAAGGAAAAAAGCCACCGTTTCCCAGTACCCCCATTTTTCTATTACTCTAACTCCACCCATCCTCGCTTTTTATCCTTTGCTCCTTCTGCTTCTAATAACCAGGTATATCACTCTCACCCTCCCCTCTTTTATCTTTGTTTGAGCATATCTGTCTCCTCCAAGCCTATATCCTGTCTGTGCTATCTATTTTTTCTCTCTTATCTTTGCAAATCCATGTTGTGCTGCTGTTCTCTTTGTGTTTCATGCCACATCTCTCCATTCTGTCTCCCTTCTTCTCAGTTTAACCCTACCTTTCTCTCTCTCTCAGCATTGCTGAATGTCCTTTTTCTCCTTGTCTATTGTGCTGACTGCAGAGCCAAAAGAGGAACACTATGTGTATGTGTAGGTTTGTAAGCGTGTTTGTGTGTGTCACTGTGTGTTAGGTGCAGCTCTGACCCTCTAATCAGTGTGAGAAGAAACAGAGGATGACTTGTGCTGCCCAGCAGGGTCAGAGGCCACGTAGAGTCAGCCATTACCCTCTTTCACCAAGACACACACACGCACACACACACACAATTCCTGGGCTTCACGCCCAGTGAGGCATCTGTCTCTGAACAGACAGTCTTGTGTACAACAGCCTTTCTCTAAACACACACACACACACATACACACACACACACACACACACACACACACACACACACACAGAGAAAAGAGCCGGCCACTCTGTACTTTGCACTGTTTGACTGCTCCAACCCCAGGTCTCCTTATCAGCCGTCTCTCATCTATCACAGCCTTACAGACATAACTCCCATTCCGTATACACACACACGCCCACACACCCACAAAGACACACACACTGCAGGGGGCCATTACCGTTTGTATTGACATGGCTCCAGCTTCTCCAGCTGACCGCTTTTGGTGTACGGTGTTAGGACGTTGTGTAAATAACATCTAATATGACTCATCCACTTGTAAAGGAATCATCCACAGTATATGCAAACACTCACACCTTGCATCTTCAGGAGAAATTTATGTTAAGTTAAAAAAAATTGCATTTTCAAGTTACATTTACTGTTTAAATAAATATTGCAGAGTTGTTTTTTTGGTAATATTTAATAATTTAAAATGTCAAAGCAAAAAAGCCTGTGAATAAAAAATACAATTAATGTTCACTGAATTCCAATTAGCTGCTTCAGTTTTAGCTGAACTTGATTAAACAATTAGGGCAGCATGGCTGGTTAGGTTTCAGTGTAAATGGCTGTGGCCTTAAACTGCATGGCCATTAGGCCTGCAGGACTTACGACCAATTAAATACATTCAACTTCACAGTTTTCTTCAGATGGTCATCCTACATTAATCTCAAAGCAGCATTCTGCCCTTAAGAGACCAGAGCAGAGCAAATGTTGCACAGTGGGTTTAGCTGGCAAGAAGGGGAATGATATCAGTTATGGAAGCTGCAATTGCTCACTGTTGTCATCAGCCTACAGCTTCTATTCCCATCACCCATATGTTCATGTCTACTATACAGTCAGTCCCTTCGCTTCCTGATTAATCCTTTTGTCTCTCCTGTTCTGTCCTCTGCTTTGCCTTCCACCTCTTTTTTCTCCTCTTTCCAGCACACCCCCCTCCAAAACAATTTCTCTCTCCTGCACCATGTGACGGTCCCACACTGTTCCCTATAGACTGAAAGAAAGGCCAGCTTAACATTGTAGCAGCTTGGCAACCAGGCACTAAGAGAGGGGGTGTAAAAAATGAAAAAAGCCCTGTGTTTTCCCTTGAGCCTCTTCTTCCCTCCATCTCTGACCCCCCGTCTTTCTACCCTCTCTCTGTCTCTCTGATTCTCTCCTCTAAGCTGGCTGATGGCAGTGAGGTTGGAGACCCTGGCTGAGTGGAACTCATTACAGACTCCCTTCATTTCCATTCTGAGTGGGGCCTGTAGAGAGAGTGTGCACCAGGGCATTGAGGTGCACTCACACAGGGAACAGGGTGAACACATTGAGCAAGACACCACTTATGAAGAGTGACGGCCAACAGAAACAGTCTTTAATACCCCCACAGAGGAACTGTCGGGGGGGTAGTATGTTAACCACAGAGAGAATGAAGAAGAGTGGGAGAGACTTAAAGAAGAGAAAGAGCAATGCAGGAAAATAGAAGGACAAGGCAGAGAGCAGGGCAAGCTGTGGGGCTGACACAACAAGAAGGCTTATTTAATAAACATGAGCTGGAGCCCAGTGCAATCGAGTGATACAACGAAAAGCTTATGCAGATGAGAGTCGAACTAATGACTAAATGGAGTGGATAGAGAAAAGAAAAGAGAGGAGGAAGAGATTAAAGAGGGGATGGAACGCAGAGGCAAGAGAGTACTGTTTAAGTGTTTGTGATGAAGTGTAAACAGAGTAGTTTCACTGCAGTGTAGAGAAAGATTTAGTTAAACACAGAGAAGGAGGGGAAAACATCTTTCTCCATCGTGCAGCTGTGCAGGTTAACACTAGACAATCAAGGGCAACGTAGCAAGGGTACAGCTTGTATGGCCTTGTATATCCTCAAAAGGAGAGGAAATGTTTAGTGCATTCTGGTCAAGTATTGTTTACGTGCCAATATTTATGCTTCTTCCCATTTTAGTATGCTGAAGGGTTTATGATGGTGATATTAAGCTGCACAAAAATTCTTCATCTCTCATACGACCTTAACCAGAGTGAAAATGAGCAGAAACAAACTAGACAAACACTGATACTCTGATGTTTGTTGAAGCACCTCATCAGCCACAAGTCAACAAACATCAGACTAATTCACACCAATTACAGAGAAGCATTTGTGCATCAATGAGTGTCATTACAGATAAGGGGCCCCAAGCTTTAAAGGCATACACAACGTAGAGCTTTTCGATAGTTTGTGTGTGTGTGTGTGTGTGTGTGTGTGTGTGTGTGTCTGCGTGCAAAAGAGATTGGTCTAGGCTTTTGGAGAAAGAAAGCCGTTTACCTGGAACAGAGGATTATGGGACAACTCCCTGTGGCATGTTGGAAGCTAAGGGGGTCTGGGAAGTCTGGGACTTAAATCAGTTAAGGAAACAGTCACACCTCTCAGAGACCCTCATTGCCACTGTCTCCTCTTTTCCTCTGCGTCTGTCTGCCTGTGCCTTTCACACAAACACACACACTCTTCATCACCCCAAAATGTTTATCCTATCTCCATTCCCTTATTGCAGTTAGTTTTCCTAACTTAATCCATCAGACACTACCTTCTTTTCATGCAGAAGCCATTCTTTTAGTTTGTTCTCCATGTTGTAAAAAAGGCTAAACTCAAAGTTGCAGTTCTGAAATCCATAAAATATGTATAGCATAGATAATTATATATACACATTGTCAATTTATAGCAATAATAAAACTACAATGTATAGCTTTTTATTAATACTTATATTTCAATAAAAATGTGGAGAGGTACTGGCAAAGCCTCCTGTGATACAGACTGAACAGCACTGACAGCGGTGCTGTGATGTTCGCTTCACGCTCTCATAAGTTTTTGAGTGAAGCTTGTCCTTCTAAACAATCACAGAATAAAAATTGTTGGGACTTGATCAGCACGCTTTTAAGTATTCTTCACCCATGTAGGCATTATCTGTGACAGGTTAACCTGTTCAGGGGTGTGCAGGGGTGAGGCCTATCCCATCTGTCACAAGGCGAGAGGCGGTATACAGCCTGGACAGGTCGCCAGTCTATCCCAGGGCCAGAAAACCATTTATAAGCAGATGAATACACCAATTAACTTAACACGCATATTTTTGGACTGTGGGAGGAAACTGGAGTACACAGAGGGGGAGAACATTCAAACTCCATACAGAAAGACTACGGTCTGTCAGGGAAAGCCCATTTAAAACTAATCTACCGGAGGCATCACATACTTGTGCCTTGTCCAAGCCCGCAGCATCTCATAGGTATGCATAAGGTACCCTTTCATGTCCACATGTGACGCACAGGATTTGGCAATTTCTGGGTGGTTAGAAGGCCAAGCCTAGAACAAAAAGTTTTGTTCTCACCTTTTTCTGTGTCATGGGAAAACCTCAACGGAACCTCCCCACAAGATAAGTCATAAAGCATATAGCTACTAAAAACACTTTACTATAGCTTTAAGTGAGAGAGTGCTGTTTATTTGTTCCTGTGATTCTTATTACTAAATATTTTAAAGAGTTATTCAAAATGATTAGAACTGACATCAAAATATATCTCCCATGACAATCTAATGGGAGAATGAATGTGCTGCTCTGCTATTGTGGGATTTGTTTTCTGCCCAGTTCTGCCATGATATGGAAAAATTGCAGACAAATTAGTGATAAGAGATGAGACTTTGTCCAGGCTAAAACAGCATCCATATGAAGTCACTGAAGGGTTTGCATTCATAGCATCAGTGACAGCTTTGTCCTCCCCAGTATATCGAGGGACTACAAAAAAATGCTGCAGTGAGATGAGAGAGAGAAGAAGAGATGTGGGTGGACGCCAAATAGAACACTCCTACTCTAAAGTGGGACAGTCTGTTGGCAGCATGAAGTCTGCATGTGTGTGTATGTTAGCGTGTGGCACAATTGTTTCTGTTCCCGTGTTATAAAATGTTTGCATTCCACACTTCTTTTTCTTCTTCTTCTTCCTGTCCAGAGAGTGTGGGTGGATTATTCTTTGTGTGTGTGTCTATTTGTGTTATTAAATTCACACAGTTAATGTGAGCTGGCGTATGTGTGTCTCTCAGTGTGAGTGGGAGTAAGAGAGTATGTGCCACACTGAGTTTAATTAGCCTGCATGGTGCTAGCAGGGCTGTGGTCAGACAGGGCTATGACAGGTGGCCTCTGCTCCTTCGGGGGAGTCCAGCCCCCACCGTGTCCCCTCACCTGCTGGCACAGCCGTGGCCTTGACTGATAGGGAGACAGGGTTTACCTGCATGGCCCTCCACTCGAGGAAGGCTAGAGGATGGTTAACACTAATCGCTAACATGCTGCCTTTTGCCTGCCTGGCCTAGTCGCTCAACAACAGGGAGGGCAAAGCCTTTAGAAGAGGGGATTCTCTGTCCTTTAAGTGAGTCAAACTGGGAAAAACAGGGCTCAGCTGTACTGCTGCAGCAGGGACTCTGGAGTAAGACCAGGTCAAGAGCTGATAACAATATTATGGCTCAGAGAATGAACAAGGGAGAAGGACACAGGATAGTGAGTGCCAGGTGGCAGCAGTGGCATGTCTGTGCCACCTGTCCTGGGGAATATGAACCCTTCTCACTCCTCCTGTTCTCCCAATGTGGGATGACACTGGCTCTGTCTGCTTGGTTGGCTTTCTGGCTGTCATCATGTCCATCTATCTGTCTGGCTGTCTGTCAGCCTCACTACTAGTCAGTTAAACAGTCAGTCAGTCTCCCTATTTGTCAGCCTGTCTGTTAGCCCATTAGTCATGCCTCTGACTGCTGCCTGCTCAAACAGCTTGCTATCACCACCTGTATTAATCATGTCCTCTCCAATTTAATGTTTACCTCCATTCATCCATATGTATCCATTTCTCTGCCACTTATCATCTGGGTTTATCACCATGCTCTTTTCTGTCTCCTTCACTATGTTACAGATCTATCTCTCTTTCCTTAACTCCTTCTCTAACAATTCTTCCTTCCTTCTTTTTCTTAGCCCCCTGGCCTGGGTTCAGTCAAGGCAAGGGCACTAATAAGCTTTAGTTATGCACAAGCTATCATGGCAAACAGTCATTTCAATTACAGCAACCACATGTGTACACCCTGACACACATGCACATTACACACAAACAAAGATACACAAATAAGTACATGCACAGTGCAACAGAAAACAATACCTCCAGCAAAACACAAAGATACAAGAGCTTTTTTCATTCACTGCCAGCTACATTCAACTTCAAACAGGTCTTCCACATGCTTAATATGCACAGTCTCCACTCTGCAGTCTCTTAGAAAGGAAATGACTCTTACAAAACACTGCGCCTGGATTGAAAAATGACTATGAAGACATAGGGGCTTGTGCTGGGGGTAACATTTCCTGACACTGACTTGGCAACAGGAAGCAGTTTGGAGAGGCACTGCTAGCATAGCCTAAAGCTTCAACTCCACTGGTGTGTGGAGTACAAAGTGAAAGTGCCCAAAGACACAGAAGAATGCATACACACAAGCACGAGTGCACATAAACAATCTGACAAATGCATACATATACACACACTCCTACACACATGTACACGCAGAGGACAGCAGAAACTCCTCCTGCCAGCCCTGCACCATCTGTCTCTCTGTCTGTGCTTCACAGCCGTGCCCAAACAGGGCCCCAGCAGAGTCAGTGTGAAATTAGCTGCCTTTGTGGGGCTTTGTCTGGTTGTGCATGTCTGTTTGGGTGTACCAGCACGCTTGGTTTAGATGCGTATTTTAGAACATATTTGCTATCAGTCTGTCAAGAGGTAACCCACATTAGAATACTAATGTTTGAGTGTGTTTGTGTACGTAAGAGAGGTGGAGGGACAAAGTAAATCCATGGTCTGATCTAATGGCCATTTCCCCTGACCTCTGAACAACCACTCTGACCTTAGGCCTCTACATACTCCCCCTACACCAGCCTGCAAGTGAGGTGTGGGTATGTATGTGCATGTGTGTTTTACATGCTATTGTCTGGCCAGTGAGTCCCTGGAAGGCTATCTGGCCCTGGTTGGCTATATCTAGCTCCCAGGGTGCTCTTTGATATCCACTCAGCACTATGACCTTTCATGACCTTTGACCTGACCTTCTAACCCCAGGCCTATGAGAGCTCCGTCCTCCTCCTTTCTGCCTACTAATACGTGATAAATCATGTCTGCTCTGACACCATTCTGGTTGCATGTGCACACACACAGATACACACACACACACCCCTACTCACTCCAATTATCCCACTGCCACATCATCACCCAACACCCCTCACATTAATGAGTCCAGAGGTTAAAGGTTGTTGACATTCCTCTCACGCTCCTGTCTGAACACTGCTGCATGGCCCACACACACTCACAGACGCAGACAGACACACACACGTTCATCCACATAAACCATAACAAAATAGAGACTCAGTCACACTCTGTGCTTCAGTACAGCTACAAAGTTTTAAATATGCTTCTATAGGGCCTTCTTACAAACAGAAAGACAAATAGTTTTATCAATCCTTTAGTAAATATTTTACCACACTGACAAAAGAACCAATAAAATATATTTAGAATTCTAGAGTTGAGTAGGTTCTGAGGCTGATTCAGTGTGTGGTCTGAAGCGTTTATAGGACAGTCTCAGCTGTGGCTAGTCAGACTGATGAAGAACGCTGCTGCCTTTTGAGAGATAATAATTGTACTCTTCTTTGCTGTAGAGTCATGGCTAAGAGAAAAACCGTCTGGCAAACAGACAGTTTTACGGTGCAGAGCTTCATCAAACTGTCTGACTACCCAACGGTAAACACGCTAAAACTCATACAAGCAAGCCTTTCACACACACACAAAACAAGCCTAGAGCCAGCAGAGCCTAACCCAGATTGATAACACCAAACAAATCACTCTGTCGATTCCCCCGACTGCTTACAGGAATACAGCTTTATCAACAGTGACATTTTGATTGTTGCATACTTTACTTACCTAATTAATTTAGAAGTGTTCTAATTCAAATGCCATTAACATTGTACACTGGTTGATTTCAGCCATTATTCCTGCATAGATGAGCAGTAAAGTCAGCAAGCTTGACAAAAGGAAGGAAACCTCTGCTACACTATGCCAAGTGCCCTCTGCTGGCAAGATTAGGTCTAACACCACTCTCTATGCTCCACTACTGTGTGTCTCAGCAACTGGTTACTGGTGAGGAAATTGGCAACAGTCGAAGCCAGAGCTGATAGGCTCTGCTGCCCTTCTAAGACACCCAATCCTCTCCCTAAGGAGAACTGGGCTCCTAACTAACAACACAAAAGAGGAATAATGCAGGAAAAAGGGCTGAGCCAGTCCACTGGGTAATGAGTGTACACTATATAGTGTGTGTGTGTGTGTGTGTGTGTGTGTGTGTGTGTGTGTGTGTGTGTGTGTGTGTGGGTGTGTGTGTGCGTGTGTGTGCATGCGTGCATGCGTGCATGCGTGCGTGCGTGTGTGTGTGTGTAGTGATGTGAGAAGAGCCTAGATTCTTCACTCCCCAGTGAGAAATTGAATGAAAAGAGGAAATGGAAAGAACAGCCTCTGTGTTCAGATAACAACAGTGTGTGTGACAGAGAGAGTGAGTGATGAGAGGTGACTCCTTTCCCTCAATGCTCTGAGTTTATCTATAATGAGTGCATCTATGTGTGTGTGCCCAGGCATGTGTGTCCCCCCGTCGTTTCTCGTCTAATGGCTGACCCCTCACCCTCACTACCAACTCTGGACCAGGCAACAATTGTCTCTTTGAGGCCCAGGGGCCCCTTTGCCCCCCTGTCGGGCTGCTAGTGGTGGTGGTAAAAAGACCAGTCATGGCAGTCAGATCCTGAGCTAAGCTAACAGGATTAGAGGAGCCAGGGCTAAAAGGGGAGGAGTGCCCTGTCTGTCTCTTGAGGATCAAAAATCACACTTGGCCTCAGCCCTTAGAGCAGCAGATGACAAACTTGCAATATACCTAGAGGTTTGAGTGAGAGATTCGAGCTACTTGAGACAGTTGCCACCTTGAATTCTACAAACAGCAGTAAAAGTCAAAGAAAAAAAACATGTTTCATTCATTTCAGCTGTAAATGCCCCTTTAGGAAGGCAATTGCCTAAACTTTACCTGCTCTTTGTGGCCAACACTAGAAGTAGGACTTGCAGAGCTCATTTAAAATGAATCTAATGCGTTCCATGAGCTGAAACCAAATCAAGCCACTTCAGACCAGTTTACATGTCGCTCTAATGACGGCTGGCTAAATCACATTGGGTTAATGAATTTAGGGAGTCTCTAATCAAATCTCTGTAATCTAGCAACAAGACTGACATTTGTGTCTAGGAGAGAGAGAGAGAGACAGAGAGAGAGAAAGAGAGAGAGACAGAGACAGAGAGAGAGAAAGAGAGAGAGACAGAGAGAGAGACAGAGAGAGAGACAGAGAGAGAGACAGAGAGAGAGAAAGAGAGAGAGAGAGAAAGAGAGAGAGACAGAGAGAGAGACAGAGACAGAGCGAGAGAGAGTAAGTGTGTAATGATAACAAGAGGAAATAAATCCATATGGAGCCAGGTGAGGCACAGAAATTCTGTCTACATACTTCTGGTGCAGAATGAAACAGGGTGTCAGGGTTTTTCTAAAATATAATAATAAGCATGACTACATCAAAGTGTGGGAGTTAAGAAATGAGAAAGAGGGAGAGAAATGAGAGAACTTACAAGCATGTGTATGAGAGTGCATGCATGCAAACATGATTACACATCTGGCAGCCTAAAGAGTGAGGTTCCACGGTGACCCTATTTAGCTCTCCATAATATACTCACACTCTCATTACCACCCAGCTTTCTAAGTGTGTGCATGTCTGCATGTGTGTGTGCGCATGCATGCGTTATTCTAGCTGCTTCTCCCATTATGCTGTGTTTAAACATGAGAGCTCTTTGAGATGAGAGAGCTGCATGAGGGGATCAAACAACCACACGTACGCAAACACAGTCAAGCATACACAAACACACAACTCTTCAGCGTGCTTATACATACACAATCTCACACACACCAATAGAGAGACAAGAATGCAATACACCCCCCTCCTAGTGCTCTGATTAATAAAGGTCAATTAGCAATTATAATTTCCATATTTAATCAGTCCCCTGTGGTGTTGCTCTGTGGCCTGAGCTTTGACAACTGGCTCTCTCCCCCTCTCTGTTTTTTTTCCTCTTATCTGCTGCTCTCCTTTTTCCTCTTTTGCTTTATGTCACGCTCCTTCGCTCTTCCCATCTCCTACGTCATTAACATCTGAGCATCCCTCCCTTCTCCATCGCCTCTTCTCCGAGCCCCTCCCTTCTTACCATGTCATCCCTCCATCCTCCCCTCCCCCCTCTCTCTTCTCCCTGTATCTTTCCTCTCTCTCTCTGTATCCTCTCTCACTGATGAATGCCTCCCCTCATTAATCTTGATGTTTTTCCTCTTGCTGTGTTCTTCCACAGGCCTTCAAACCTCTCACTAATTGCAATTAATCACTGAGGGAAACAGACGCTGGGAACAAAGGCAACCTGAGGGGTGTAGGATGGTGAGGGGCATGAATCTGTACATGTGCATGTGTGTGTGTGTGGGTATCAGTGTGCATGTGTGTGTGTCCCCATATGTGTACAGCGGGGTGGGGATTTGATGATGCTGTCAGTCAGAGTGCCACACAAATGTTGGGAGTCTGCAAGGCTCTGACATCAACCTTAGGCTGTGTCTGTGCATAAGACAGAGACAGGAATAATGTGCATGTGTGCCTAAATATGGGGGATTTCAGCATGTCATACATTAAGTTCCTAACCCTGTCACAGCTCGCCGTAGCATCTGTCTAACCCCTCTGTGTGGCGAGGACAGTGAGCGCTCATAAAAAAAACAAAGAGAACAGGAGAGCAAAGAGAAAAAGAAAGCAGCTGCAACTTGCTTTATCAAGACTGTTAGCTCCACTTGTATAGAACCTGCAAAATCATCTGTTATCTCAGAGGGGAGAACACTGCAGAAATGACAGGCACCAGTAATATTAAAAAACAAACATGACAATTTCAACACAACATTTCAACCCTCTTATTCTGATGCTTGTTTGAACATCATGATTACCAAACTCTGTGGGGGGTTATCCACCGCCAACTAATAATCACTCTCTTTTCTGTCCCTCATCCCTGGCCCAGTTGGGCCTTCGTTTTTTTATGTATCCACACAACAGCTCACTGAAAACACACACCGTTTCAAGAAACATACACACATGCACAAAAAGACAATATCTGTAACTGTTCAGCTGAATCAGAAAGAAACGTTTAATGCGTGTATTTTTGCTAGTGTTTACATGTGTGTGTAAAGCACATTTATCCATCACAGCTATCTGCATCACTTATCAGCCACAAGCCAGGAGAGAAAAAAAACAGACACTCAAAACAAAATGGAGATGAAATGAAAAGAAACCACAAGTCATATGTTCCACTCGGTAGAAACAGGCGATAACGCATGCATGCACGCACGCGCGCGCGCACACACACACAACCACAGAGCACAGGCTCAAAGTATACTTCTACAGTATAGTCGCACATGAGCAGTGACAAATCTATCAAATAATCAAAGGGAGCTGATACAGGGAAAAGATGTGAGGCTTTGGTTTGTTTCACACAAGCCTGTTGTGCTCCAAATACAGTCCAGGATGCAGCAGAGTGTCCAACACAACAGACTTCAGCTCCACCACAGACTACAGCTTCACTAGGACAGGATCATTTTAAGTAGCTTTGAGCTTCTGCATATGGGGCACCAGAGTGACAATAACAAAATCAAAGCTGATCTGATATGTTCTGTAGAATCAACACAATCGTAAGACCCCCTACGTAACCCTGGGCACACAACATCAGCCTCCATCTGCAAGATCTGAGGGACAGTAGTGCTAAACAGGGAGTGATGAAAAGAAGATGGAGACAGCATGAAGTATACCACCTAATAAATTGATAAGATGTGGGGCAGGTGCTGTGCTAATGCTCTAGGAGGTGTTGGCCTACCTCCACTTGCCTTTTCTGACTACTGTAGTATTTTCTGTCGCTCATTTTTACATTCTCCCATTATGACAAACAAAAGGAAATAAAACTGGTATACAAAAATAAACATAAACAATACGTCTAAGTATGCACTCTCTAGAGTGAATACTTAATACATTCGCTCTTTTTCTATACAGAAATGTCATTGAGTTCTTGATAATGGCAGCACAGTACACACTGCTAGGCCCTCCACCTCTGTTATACTGCAGCTTCATCTGTCACTGCTGCTGTCACACTTCAAAGCCCAAAGCATATTGAGCTGTTTTTCATTTCTAGTAAACGTGGAGTGGGAGGAGATCTTTACTGAAAGCCTGGAGGAAGCTCTATTAAGTCTCTACTGTTCTTTACCTGACAATCCCTTAACTTCAAGAAATGACAAAGCCTTCCTCCCAAAAACACAACACCAACCCTCCCACCCCACACAAACACCAACACATTCCCTTGACAATTCCTTCCCAGCAGGCTCCACTCAGGCTTTATTCATTTTTTATATTTCACCTCCTGTGAGTCTATTGCTCGGCACGCAGCAATCGCTGCACTTAACCCATTATGCTAGGTAACGCTCCCTAGAATGGTCGCTCCCTCCCCGGGATAAATTATTAACTTCCTCCTCATCCCACCATTTATCACTGAGCCCCATCGAGCAGAACGGGAGAACCATTGCTCATATCCATGGCAACAAGGGCCCATTTGTGCAGCAGTTGAATGCTGTTGATGATGAGGGGAGAGACGATGAAGAAAAAAGATGAATTATACCTGCTTTTATAAAGCTCTCTATTGTTAGCATCAGATCCGGCTCTCTTTACACTTGAGTATTCTTCCTCCGCCACTGTCATCCTTCATCCACCCTTATGTCCAGTCCCCTGCCTTTCCATCTCTGGCTGCTCTCGCCTTATTCACGCCACCCAACTCACTCCTTAAGTCTGAGATGGCAGCAGTATGGGTAATTAGATCAGAGCTTTTCTCTAGTCTCCATGGAGATGAATCATACAGTCAGGGTGACAGTATGAGCTTTAGCGCAACGTGGTAACCTAATCAGAACATTTGAACCCCGGCCAGAGCGGCAACATAACCTAATAATGCCAACATGAACCTGCAGTGACCTGCATCCCTGCGCACAGCAGTGCATACAGACAGGGGTGACAAGCAGGCCTGTTTAAACACATTAGATCATATCGCAGGATGTGTGTGTGTACGTGTGTAGAAGGCCCTCACAGGTGTCCTAATTCATGAGCAATCGTAGCCCATGAATTATTAAACACAAAATGCAAATCTACTCCTTTGATCATTTACATTCATGTCTAACAGCATTAATTAATCAAACAAACCTTTTCTTTATTCACAGTGGACCAGGGAAAAAACCACCAGCAGTCAGCGCACACAAACAGGCATAAGAAACATACAGAATGCAGGCATACAATATACACACACTAAACAAGTTCACTAATCACACCATTTAGCAACATCTGAAGAAACTAAATTCTGTGTGCTGAGCAAGTGAGCATAACTCAACCTTGGACCGACCACATGGTGAAGGTGACTTAGTATCTCTTCACGTGAGATTACTCTAATCTCCTTTAGTAGCTACATCCACTGTATGCTAATGCAGTATCCACATAAACAGCGAGCGATGTAAGCATAAGCGCTGTTGAACAATGACAACGTGCATGGCTGCGATAGTAAGAAGGCTATGTTGTTGCAGATACGGGATGTACTGTAATGCTCCAACACATACATGAGTATATATACAGTAGAAGGAGGCACAGAAACACATTCATTCAAAAAGAGTTCTCCTGTCAGAGTGCAGACAGACGGTTGCTAATGGCTCTGATGGATAACACAAACAAGCACATACACACACAGAAGAGACACAAACCACAGCAGAATTATCAGAATTTCATCCGGTTTTTTTGATATGCTCGCTCTGAGAGATGGTCCTCATAAACAGCCACTCTTCAGCTGACCACTTGTTTATAGTAACAGTATCATACACAGAAGGAAAGTTCATAAAAAAAGAAACAGATCTACCTCCCTCCTCCTCACTATATGTCCACATCTGTCTTTCTCTCTGGTTTCTCTCATTAGGAGGTCTTCTCCTGTGCTTAAACTGCAGGCTCACCAAACCAACTCCTCTCTTTCTCCTAATAAGTCTGTTTGTATGCAGTGCACACTTGTATAGGCCTCATCTCACACAAACACAGACTCCAATACATACACAGCCAAAGTCTTATAACACCCTGCAAGCTCCACTCCCCTTCTGTCACAGCCTTCCATCATCAATTTCTCTTCAGCATCAGAGAAAGGCATGTCTGACTTATGGTGGATGTCAATATCGCTAACATAAAGGGGAGTGGGGTGGGGTGCACACCTCGGGCTTCTTTTAGGACACCTCGTAAAACTAAATGATAGTTGAAGGGGATGAGAGACTGTGCAGAAGGCGGGGAGAGAGAGACGGAGGGAGGAAAAGTGAGTGCCGGTTGTTAACATGATGGCAGGCAGCCGTAAATAACTTAGACACAGATCTACAGCATATGGGTGTGACATTTGTTTGTGGGATATGTCTATGTGTGGATGGTAGTATTAATAAGGTTAAAAGGGACTGAGTGGCTAACTGTTGACACCTGCTGTATACAATGTGTGTGTATTTGGCGATTTACGTTAGATCATGGTTGGCAATGTGTATTATCCACAGGCTGATCCCACCAGGGGATTTATGCTAACTGTCAGTGTCCAAAGTGTCCAACGCAGGGCTGTAAATAGCTGTCCGTCTCCGCTGACATTACCAAACTATTTATAAACCTGTCACACAGGACAGAACTGTAACCTTAAACTATCCTTTTCAACTAGGAAAGGAGGAGCGTGTGTGGTAAATGGCCAATGGCCTCTTATACAGCACTTTTATACAAAGCGCTTTACAATGTTGCATGTCATTCACCCATTCACACACCGATGGCAGGGGCTGCCATGCAAGGTGCTCACCTGACCCAGTGGGAGCAAGTTGGGGTTCAGTGTCTTGCCCAAGGACACTTCCGACACCTAGCCAGGAGGGACCAGGAATCAGACCACTGACCCGCCAGTTTGTGGACAACTGCCTTACCGATTGTGCTAAAGCCGTGTGTGACTGTGTATGGTACTAGCATTTCAATGTTGCACAGGTGCAAGGGGGAGTGTTGCGTTTCTAAATATTCATAATACAGAGGAAAGCGGACAGTTTGACACCAGTAGAGATTTACTGTGGTTACTGTAAACTGATACATCACACTATGGTTAGATTGTTGACACGACACACACACACCTGCACAGACACTTACTGACACACACATACACTCAGAGGTGCTTCAAAGTGAGGTCAAGGAGTCAGTGTTGAACTGAGGAGAGGATCAATAGAGCTCTGAGTGTTTGTGCACCTCTTGCTTCCCTCCCACATTTTCTAAGCCTTTTTGAGATCTCTCCATCAGGCTCTCTCACTTTTCCTCTCTCTCTTGCCACCCCCCCACCTGTTTCCTCAAACAAAACCACCACTACTAGCACACATACAGTAGAGCAGAATTTGGCAAAGGCCATAAAATACCACAAATACACAAAAGTTGTGTTATCTCTGCAGCATTGTATGCCTGTGTCTCGGACATGTCCTGAAGGCTGTGTTCCCTCTACAGTGTGAGATTTACAGTGTGGCTGGTGACATCAACTCGCTGGTAGTCCACAAGCAATAGCCTGGATGTGATAGGCAGATGAAAAGAGAACAAGGCAGTGACAGAACGACAAGCAGAGGAGAGGCAGAGCAAACATGTAAGGGACAAAATGCTTTCTTCCCTAGTTTGGAGCATCTCATTTTTTCTCATTAGGGGAACTCATCTGAGCTCAAGGGATAAAAGGAGGACTGATAGCCGGTATTTCTCTCTCGCTCTATCTCTCTTCTCCCTTTTTTTCTCCCACTGTGCACATGCCACGTAATTAATTACACCCTACCATCGCATAGCTTCAACAACCACTGCCGGCTAATTAACAGCACGCCTCAATCATGACCCCACTTCAAGGGTTCTGGATGTGTTTGTGTGTGTGAGTGTGAGAGAGATGAAGGAAAAGGAGGAGCAAGAGTATATGTGTGATATGCTGTGGAGAGGAGGAAAAATCAGCAGGAGAGAGAAAGACAGAAAAATACTGATGAAATAAATGGATGCGATCCAGCTAACAAGAAGTGGTGAGAAGGGCAGAGTTGAGAAAGAACGCAGAAATTAAGATATCAGCACTTTGATGTGACAGACAGATGCTTAAGAGATGAGAGGAGAGAGCCAGTCAGGAGATAGATGGAGTACCTCCTCCCTGCGCCCAGCTGGAGTCTATCAGCCAGGCAGGAGCCAGAGAGGCAGGTGGGGAGTCCTAGCTACATGTGTAGGGGGCCTCACTCTTAACATGTCACGCCCAATCCCCTGAGCCTGCGTGACCTTGGCCAGGCCTCGGTGCCATACCAGGCTCCATGTCTCCTTCTGGCCCAAATACACTCATACTGATCATATCAGGGAGGAAAAAAAATGGAGCCAACTATGGCCTGTACAAGCTGAAAACCACATTCACCACATGTAACATCCGCATGGTTCAGTTGAAATCGAGTGGGAGGGAGCTTTAATATGTTTAGTGTATGTGATTACATTAGTGTTAGAGTCATAATATTCTTCACCCACGTCACACACATTGAGAACTGAAGCCCAGTGGGGTAATCGTAACATTAATAGTGCTTGACTGGATTTAGCCAGACACACACACACGCACACACACACACACACACACACACACACACACACACACACACACACACAAACACACACACACACGCGCGCGCGCACACACACAAACACACACACGCATGCACACAAACATGTTTCCTGTGTATCTGCTAAACAGGTTATGTAGGGAATGATGAAAGAAGATGGGGAATGAGAAGATGAAGAGGAAAAACAGAAAACGGGACCACAGGGGAAGTAAAATATATGAGAACAGGAAAATGTAATAAAACAAAGATGAGCTTGAGTGATAAAAATGTCACAAAGTTGCACAATACTAACTAATAACTAATAATTAACTGTAAAAATACAATTTTATGAAAATTCAATTAATAAAAGAAATTTTAAAAAGTCTTTACCATTGAAAAATATATGTATAAAAGTGAAAACAAACCTTTTCTGCATCTAGTTTTGCCAACTCAAAAATGCTTGCGCTGGCCTTGGCACGAGACAACATCCCCATAATTCATGTTTTAAAATAAAAACTTCTGTAAAATTAGTTTGCACAGGGTGACTGTTTTTACCAGGAAGACATAATAAGTCAAGGTCAGGGAATAATTCATAATTCAATTCAAAAATTTTGAGAAATGTTTCAGTCTGGAAATGGGAAATTGTTTGTGCTATTTAGTGGCTGATGTTTCTACACCAAGGTGTACATTAAAATGTTAAGAAGGACAGAAAAGAGATTGTGGTGATGTTAACATTTTCAAGTTCAGCCACCAGATTAATATTTACTGGAATTGTATTTAATTTCTATCAGAGATAAATACAAGGCAATTGTGAGGTTTTGTTTAGTTTCTTCACAACAATAATACAACTGTATTCAGAAAAAAGAAAGAGCCACTAGAACACATCAAAGGGTAAATTCAAAAAATTGTATAACAGGAAGGAGAGAGAAGGAGTGAGAGTGAAACACAAAGTACTAGTAATGGGCCACTAGCAAAGTAGAGAGGCCATGTTCGCTGTCAGCCATTAACATGGCCAGGACTAAATAATTCACCGCACTCTGTCACCTTACACAAGCCTGGGCTAGCTCAGACTAAGGAGGTCTGCGCGTGTATGGGTGTAGGAGTGTGCATGTAAATGAACGGCCTGCAGGAGGTGGGGAAGGAGGATTCCGTCGAATAAAGGGCTCAGGATTGCCATCCTGTGGCTAGAACAAGTAACAAATTGTGTACAAGCAATTTCTGCTGGTAGCGCTCTCTGTCACACACACACTAACAAGTATAGTGTTTAAATCAATCTGAACAGCATGCATACAAATGGTGTACAAGCTCTAACCTTTAGATACCATTTAAGTGTAATGTGCAGTAGCAAGCACACATGTATATATGTAAACATACAAACACATACACTGTGCACAAACATAAAAAGACAAGGAAAAACAGAACTGTTTTGTGTAGAGGAAGCTGATTTCCATGCATCCTGCTGGTTTACTATGGAACAGGAGAGGCTGGTTAGCAGGAGCAGCTGGGCAAACAATACAACCTCACCTGGAGTCATTTACATGGATTGTGTGTGTGTGCGTGTGAGAGAGAGCGCGCACGCACGCTTGTTATGTTGAGAGGGGTGTCTCCTGTTGCTGCTCTTCTTCATCATGTTCCTGAAAGTGCCGTTGGCAAGGAAACCAAAGAGAGAGGGAGAGACATGAGAGACAAGTCAAGGAGCATGATTTCGGGTGAAAGAAAAACAAAATGGGGAAGAAAAGGCAGATAAACGAGAGAGGGAAAATAAAAGCAGAGGATCTTGGAAGAGAATTAGGGATTGGAGAGAGATGGAGGAGGGAGTTAACAGAGAGGAGACAAAGAGCATGTGACAGTGCGACCCATGCCTCCCACTGACAAGCTTTATTACAGTCCCACCTGCAGCGAGACAGCAAAAAGCACTTAGCTTCAGCCAAATCGCCTGACACTGGAGGACTGGAACAAGAGAGGGAATGAGAGAATAAAGAGCAAAAAGAGAGGAAAGGAGACTGGAGGTGTCAAAAGGGAGGCTGGGTGAAAAGAAGGGATGACTGAAGTCACTGAGTTGCAGTAAGAGAGGGAGGAAATGTAAAAAAGGGGAGATAAATGAATAAAATATCAAAAGAAAATACACTGCTCTGTTTCTAGACTAACAGCGCTGTTAGTTGTGTTTGCATTCAAACATTTTGCTTGTATAAAATATCCCTGCTTTTACTTACATTTAGGCATGGATGGATGTGCTGAAGCTGCAGATTGTTGTGGTTTTCTGTTACATTATAAGGTGTATTTATTTTTGCCCATTGGCTGTAAACACACACACACACACACACACACACACACCTGCTGACAGCTCTGACTGTGCAGGCAGTCAGGCTTAATCCTGCTTGAACACCTGTTTCCTGAGGAATGTGAGGTCGAGGGTCAGAGTCAGGAGGTCTCTCACTAAGTGGTCAGCGTTTTCAGAGCAAATGCTGATGCATGTCTGTAACCTGACCTCACTGTTCTACACTGAGCCTTAACCTCACACCGGGCAGCCTCCCCAATACCTAATATTGCGTCTTGCAAGCCTGAAATGTTTGGTCTATGTATTTGGTCTATGCTGTACAAAGATAAATATTCACCCATGAACAGCACAACCTCAGATGCTATTTGTTGTAATCATTTAGAGCAATTCATGCAATCTGTAAGGGGGAAAATATAAAGTAGATGAAATGAAGAGAGGAATAATACTTCCTGAACGGTGACAGCTAGCATCTATTAGTGCTACCGGCCTGATGATGTATCTGCTAATGAGCTATGGCCATGCAATGATGTGCTCTGCTTGCTGTGAATCTATAGGTTTCTCCCCAAGCCTACTTTTTCTGGCTCCTATGCTCTGTATGGAAAGACACAGTCATTAAATCAAATCTGAAGGGAAGACGAAATAGTGGGAGAGATACAGAGAAAGAGAAGGAGTATAAGGTGGGAAAAGGGGGTTAACTGCCTGCTTCTCAGCCTTTTGGAGAAAGGAATGTGCTGGAGAGGGTACAAATCAACCAGGATTGACTGCACAATAAGGTCAGTGTGACCAGAGGAGAATCCTGCCTCGATTCCTAGACAAACTACACACACACACACACACACCCGTGCTTGCATACACACAAACAAACATATTAAACACCCAAATGCAAACACAGTGAGAGATTGAATAGGGGCATAACCCCATGCCCACCCTGTGAGTGGCTAATAACTATGGCACAGTGCCAAACCCACTGTCTCCTGACTAATTCCCATATGCCCGCCAGGAGTGGCGCCACTCCGCAGAACGAAGCTCTGTTTCTGTGATCATTACGTTACTGACTTACTCAAATAGATGGATGGACAAACAGTCATGCAGAACAACCAGCACACTTGCCCCCAAAAACGAAAATATAATGGAACAATGTGAAGGCTGTAAATTATTATTTGTTTATTGAGATCCCCCAACCACCCACCCACCACACACATACACACACCTTAATGCAGAGTCTGCTGGGCTGGAAAAAGAGGGCAGTGAGGTGGCACTCTGCCAAGTGTGGTGCTGCCAAGAGACTTGGTATACCCTGGTCTCCAGTGGCATTTTAATCACATGCACTCACAAACACACACACACACACTTCCATCTGCTGTGCTTCATGGGAGCAGTGGCAAGATTGTCACTGTCATTCGTAGTTAGCCCACCCTCTTGCCATCCCCACTGAGGGGGACAAAAGAAAAGAAGAGAAGAAAGGGAGTGGAGGAGCGGCAGCAAACAGTGGCATTCCTCTCCATGCCTCCTCTGTCACCCTCGGATCTTTCTCTCCTAACACACCCCCTGTTGTCTCTCCATTCAGTGTCCTTGTCCTCCTCTCTCCATCCTGTCCTTCCCCACTTCTCAGCGTACTGCTCCTGTCATCCCTCAGCTGTGTTGTTTCTGGTACTGCTCCTCTCAAGGAGGGGCAGCTGTAAGCACCCTCCCATGGACTGAATGATTCTCATTCAAAGTGCGTGTGGCTGCAATGCATGTGGATTGAACCTGACTGCTCAGATGTCTATGTAAGACTCTTAACGTCAAATGTTAACAGCTGCTAAAACAACCGCTTAGACATAGATTAGACATTATTATTATTAGACATAGATTCTCCTCCTTAGGATATGAGGGTTGCCAGATATTTGGTGTTACCCCCCATCTGTGCCCCAACTGACACCCACACAACATCTTCAGTGCTCCATGCTCCAACAGTGGGTAACTGTAATTGTATTGAACTGTAGCCAAAAGGCACAAGACTACCAAGTCTGCCAAGTCCAGCTGTGCTATTGTAATCAAAATAAACTCAAGCTCATCTCCTGACAAGCACATCTCTGAGATGTGTAATCCTAAGACAAAAGGATGCCAATTCAGCCTCATACAGTATGCATTCATAAACACAAATATGTCAGACTGTATTTACACAGTATGACTAGATTGAGAAGAGAAGATAAAATAGACACAGAAGTTGAGAAAGATTAAATTCACATAATGCAAAGAAAGACAGGCACAAAGTTCCTCACCATAAATTCTGCCATTTCTGATAGTCCTTTGTGTCTCTCTGTCCATTTCTGTGCAGTCAGTGCAGCAGGGAGGGTTACCTTGGTTCTTTGCAACTAATAATTGTATATTGGATGGTGTTTTCAGCCTGAGCAACTACTGATGTATGTGGGGCTTTCTGTTTACTTTTTCATGGATCCAGGCCTAAAGCACAGTGTGGTCAGCCCAGATGTCACATCCTCCCCCTTCTAGCTTGTATCCTGTCTGATAGGGCTCATGACCACAATATGCTGTATCCTGCATATGCATGGACATATTAATTGAGAACTGGCTGTTTCTGTTCTCCATTTGTAAAACATTTCTGAACAGATATTTCATAATATTTCGCTACCACTTAATTTCAACACAGCGTGTGTAACTGCAACTGTCTCAAGTCATCAGCCTCACCCTATAGCCTCACCTTAGCTGCTGTATAGCTATGCATTTAATAATTTAAACCAAGCAACACCTCTTTGCTGCATTCCGTGTGAACACCAAAACCATGTCTTGTGTCACGTTTCTAGCCTCAGCGGAGGAAATGGGCCGTGTCATGTCAGTGCAAGCCACAGTGCAGCACACATGATGGAGAGCACTTAAATAACTCATGAAAACTCTTTTCTAAGGGCACACTACGCTACTGGGAGGAACATAAAGTCTTCTGCATGTGCATGTGTACGTCTGTGGGTGTGTGGTGGCCCCCTTTGTCACGACTGTTTAACAAAGTGCCTTTGAGTGTGTTGTGGTTAAGCTAGAGTACCTGTATGTATGTCAGTTTGGTTGGAAAGAAAGCTTGAGAGAAGTTCCTGTAAACGACAGGGGGGCCCTCGTGGCTAAACAGAAATAGCCTTAGAGAAAAGTGAGAAAGAGGCCTGAGCAGGAGCGAGTGGTATGTGGTGAAGAAAGAGGGTCAAAAAAGGAGGGTGGAGAGATAAGAACATTTGATTAAAAATAAATATATAATTCCTGTTTTCAGTGTAAATGGTTGTAAAAAAAGACAAAGCGAGAGAAGAGAAACCCTGTGAAGAGGCAGTCCAGCTACACTGATAAGAGGAGACAGCAGCACTTTCCACATAAACGCACTGAGTTCCAAAATCCGCTGTAGTGATGGCCTCCCTCAGGGCATATACACACACATACACACACACACACACACACACACACACACACACACACGCACGCACGTCACTTACTTTTTGTGCCTGTGTTGGCTTCTTTATGACATCTTCTACCTCATTTCTCAGTCTCAATTTATCGGTACTATCATCTCCTTTGCCAGTATACCAACAACCCCCTTATTTACATCATTATGGCTGAACACTATACAGTATAATAATGTAAAACAATATGAAAAATGGAACTCCAGATTAAAAAAATATGAGATTTGATTGGGCTAATGTTTGCGTTAACAGCGAAGAGAACTTGCTACAAACAAAGCAGTCAAAGCAGGGTGACGAGATCAAATCATCTGTCCATTTGCAAGAGAAACTGCAGGGAAATCAAAACACTCTCTCCTCTGCCCTAATGCAGCATGTACAGTATGATTGTTCTACCAACAAAATATGAAGAGTTAATCTAGTGGGTAATAGTGTAATAGTGTGTTTAACACTATATTGCCAAAAGTATTCGCTCACCCATCCAAATAAATTAATTCAGGTGCACAAAGCAAGGTCCATAAAGACATGGATGAGTTTGGTGTGGAAGAACTTGACTGGCCTGCACAGAGTCCTGACCTCAACCCGATAGAACACCTTTGGGATGAATTAGAGCGAAGACTGCGAGCACTGTGTATTATGTATTTCATAAACACACTCCTAAACCTCGTGGAAAGCCTTCCCAGATGAGTTGAAGCTGTCATAGCTGCATTATTAAACCCTATGGATTAAGAATGGGACGTCACTAAAGTTCATATGGGTCTAAAGGCAGGTGAGCGAATACTTTTGCCAATATTGTGTATCTACACATATAAGTAAAGGTAAAATAAAATGGTAGTGGAGTTGTGGTTGAGTAGTTAGAAGACAATGAGGTGTTAGGAGACATGGCAGCATAAAACTTAAAAAGAATGCCACCTCAGACCTCATCTTATTCACACCAGGAATGTCACTACTTCCTGTGTTGCCACAAAGTTTGGTTACGAGAACCTCACGCAGAAAAAAGATCAACGGTTGTCCCTCAGCAGTCTCCACAGCACAATGTGTTCTGCACGTTGATTTGGCATGAGTTTTTTACGCTGGATGTCGTTCCTGCTGCAACCCTTTCTGCCACAACCCTCCTATTTTTATCTGGGCATGGGACCGGCATCAAGGTGGCCATTCGTTGCTAGGTGGGGCGAGATTCGAGCCCACAGCCTTTTGCATCCTTGCAGCAAGACACTAAACCCCAAGTTGTTCCCGGTGGGTCATTTGAGCACTTTGCATGGCAGCCACTGCCATCGGTGTATGAGTGTGTGTGAGAATGGGAATTAACACCATAAAGCGTCTTTGATAAAAGCGCAGGTCAGAAAAACATGGGAAATTTAACTGCACTAGTCTGCTCTACCACTCATCAAAAATCTCATTGGCTAGATGTGAAAAGTTATATCACATTAGATATTAAATTATCTGAATGAATAAGATTAGTTAACCACTCCCTGCACCAGAACATGTTCCGCATGTTGATTTTTGAGTTTTTAAGCCAGATGTCCTTCTTACCACAACTCTCCCAGTTTATCTGGGTTCGGGACCAACAAGGTGGCCCTTGGTGGCTGGCCGAGGCTCTACCACTGATCCACCAGGCCTCAAAATTATTTGAATGAATGAAGAGGAGGAAAGCAATAAAATAAAAAAATAAATAAATAATAAAACAAACATTGTGGACTGTCCTGTAGGTTTCGGTAAAGCAAAACTCACTGGAAAGAGGGCAGCCAGCTCGATCTGCTTTCTCTGCCTCCGAGGTTACTGGTCGAGCCTGGGCACCTGTAGGTTGAGGGGGCCCAAAACCCAAGTCTGCCTCCATTCTGGTAGAAGCTGAACCCTCAATCACAGCAGTAGCCTGAAAGATAAAAAACATAATTAACAGCTTTAGCAGCTAATCCACAACAAAGGATAAATCTTTGCACTATTAGGGTGTTAGAGGTAGATTAATTGACTTCAATACAAGCATTCTAGATTAATTACTAGTAACCCACTGTGCAGATTCTGCTCAATACTTTTACTGAAAGGTGCCATGTAAATGTTAGAGTGACATTGTCCCACCATGTTTGGGGTTAGAACAGCAATACTGGCATAATAATCACATCTACGCACCAAAAAAAAAAAAAAAGAAAAAAAAATGGACTCTTGATGCAAATATAGCAATTAACTGCTGACTTACTCCATTGTTAGTGCTACCATTTTTAGCTGCTGTCATACAGCAGCACTCAGATTTCTGCTATAAAAAGACAATAACTAAAGGGGGATGCAGAGCTGGGTGAAGAAGTGTCCCTTCCCTGAAGTGACAGAACCGCAAAACAGGCAGACAGACAGACAGTATCAAAGACTGAGAGAGACAGAGAGAGAGAGAAAGACTTTTCCTGACAGCCCAAGTCTGTTTGGATGTGCTGTCCTCTGCTCCCCTCCATAGCTGAATGAGGAAAGAAGGATGAGGCTTCAGGAGACAAACAAGCTGACCATGAAAAGCAGAGGGAGAAGCAGAGGGTGGCTGTCAGCAAAGGAGGGGGGGGGGGGGAGTTTAAAGGAGGCTGTGATGGCTCCCTCCACTGACGAGTGGCAGAGAGACAGGCAGGGGAGGTGCAGCGCATCTTAAGACAAAAAGGCACCCTGGGCGTATGAAATATACATAGCTCTCAGCTGGAGACAGAGACACAGAGTGACAGAGCAGAGGAGGGCCCTGAAGAATGACGAGACTCCAAAACCCCTTCTAAACACTCACTGCTAAAAATAAAACCGACACATTCCTAATGACTTCTCATGAGGAGCTTTTTTTAGCGTGTGTGTACACGAGCTTGTATTAACACACATAAGTAGTCTTGTGTACGTGAGCATCAAGGTGCATCAGTGCTTCCTCCTACAGTTACAAATTGAGTGGGCAAAACCACAACAGTAGCTATGAAACACAAAACGACTTGTTTCGGCTGTTGGCCTCTATGCAAATCCACCTGCTGGTCAGGGGGATTTTTTGATAGGAACCTTGTTTTAACTGCCTCTCTCAGACCTGCCCACCTGCCTCCTCTTCAAGCCCAGACAGCTGCCTTCACCCTGCCAGTTAAAAACCATTTAAGCAGACCTTACTTAACAATGAAATCACCTTTTGTTCAAGCTAACAATCCACCTCTCCCACGCATTTTCAGTAATGGCTGGGCCGCTGAAGTGTTGGGATTCTCATGCAAGAGTGTGTTTGTGACTAGAGACTGCGTGAAGTAACCTACTTATCCTCCTGTTCAGACATGTTGGGTGTGCCCTCCCAGTCTGTGTCCCTCACGCGTCAGGTGTAAGTAAATAAAGATTGTAGGTAAATAGCCTTGTCTGAGCCTTGAGATTACCTCTAATCGAAAAATAAATATACAACAAAAATGCCAACAGGTTTCCTAACCTTTTCTATCACGCACTGCCTCTTTCAATCTCTTTGGTGTCTGTCTTTTTTTCTTCCACTTTCCTCCGTTTTTCTGAGTTGCACACATGATGGGGCTTGTTTCTGAATTCCCACTGTACTGTATATTAAACTGGGAAAGAAAAGCGGTGATGGCCATGAACCTGTAAAACGTAATTACTGAGATATTCTTGCCTCTCTCCTTCTCCAAAACAGATGACAACACTCAACATGCTGCCCTTAAAGAACTAGCTGGATGCCAGGACACAAATCTGTTGCAATCATTGCCCTCAAATTACTCATTTATGCTACTGTATACAATTAGAAAGCAGCAGGGTTAATTAAAGTATTATTGTGGGCGGGCACAAATGTAACAAAGTCCTTTGTTTAATATGAATCTCTGTCTGCAAATTTGCTCTAGAGTAAAAGTCAGAAGATTACCACAATCAGAAGATTTCCACAGTAATTACCACATTACCACACCAATAGTTACTGACATTTTAGTTTTCCCAAAGCTGTGGACCAATATTAGCATAATACACTATAGATGGACAAAAACAATGTGTTATGTGATGCTTTATCAGGCTACATAAATACAGGTGTATATTTGTTGTTGTTGTTTTTAAACAGGGTCAGTGGTTTGATCCCCATCCCCGGCTATATGTCAAAGTGTCTCTGGGCAAGACACTGAACCGCTAACAGCCCATTCCGGTCCCCAGCTGTGCAATGCCGGTTCAAGCCCGGTAGAAATAGGGGAAGGTTACGTCAGGAAAGGCACCCGGCATAAAAACTGTGCCAAATCAACATGCGGACAACGATCCGCTGTAGCAACCCTGAACTCACGGAAAAATGTTTTCTTTTAAAGGAACAAATCATTACATTGATGCACAGGTTGAGTGCATATAAAGTCCCCTGAAGAGCTCAATGCCCTGTGAACAAAGCAAGAACAGACTGGGGACATGTAAGATGCAGCGTAGGAGTCAGGAGGTGAAATGAGAAAGATCTACAGAGGTAGTACTAATTGAGGTTAATTCCACAGTTCAGTATTATCTTCTCTAATCGGCAGGGAGGAAGTTAGTAATGGATGATGTTTCAGGACATGGAGAGAGCCTGCCAGCCCTGTGGACTTCTGTGTGCCCTCAAAGGATCACAAAACATTAGCAGCTGAGTGCAGATCTTGATAGGACGCTGCAGATAAACAGAGTCCGGAGGGCCTGCAGGCTTGTGCAGGCAAAATAGTGAGCGCTTGAGTGCACGTACAAGTGTGTTAGTGAGTGAGGCTTGTCAGTCAAGACAGTCCCAGTCTCCTGAGTCGTTTGCCTGTCTCAACCCACATCTCACCTGTCAACCTCTTGAAGCAGTGCTGACACCGTCTTGTGCACACACACACACTCTGTATCACCCTTCAAGTACTGACACATAGCAAGTGATGGAGCTATACATACGCACCCTCAAAGAGTAACGCTCTCTCACACTCACGCACAGTCATTGTGACCTAACCTAGTTCTCCCAAGAGGAAAGCGCTTTCATCACAGCCAAGCCCGTCAATACTCAGGCCCTGTGCAGCATCTGCAGTTCAACACCTACCAGATTCATTAAGGAGGAGGACAGAGTCAAAAGGAAAAGGATACATCAATAAGCTGGGGAGGTGGACGTATGTGTGTGCATGCGTGTGTCTCCAGAGGGAGGGGGACAGGGTCATCCATAAACACTGTTGACACTGTAGACAGGAAATACACTTGAAGATGTCAATAACTTAGTCAGGGGGGGCGAGGAAAAATCAATATGGACACAGGATGATGTCAGTGGCTGCAGATGAGATCACCTGAGGGGGGGATTTACATAAGAGGGGTTCTGATATTAAAATGTTGTTATCTCAAGGTGTTCCATATTGTTTACAGGGGAAGGAGTGAGACGAGAGAGTGAGACATTCCTTACTACAGGAAATTATATTCCATAATAAGTTCTTGAAAAACTCATATTCTCTAATCTCTGCTAATCTTGCCTCTCCTCCAATTTACTTAGACTTTTGAAAGACAGTATGAATAGCAATAAATTATTTAGGTATTCTAAATTTTGGTGCAAATTCTAGCTGTTGTTCTGTTTTTACTACACTAGCATTGCCACTTTTATCAGTATTGTGATACATTTCATTTCATGTTAGAGAGTTGCGGTGCAGATTTTTATTCATGTGAAAATGCCATGGATTATACCTTCAACATCACTGTGTGAATAAATACCTCCAGAAGTAGCCACTGATTCTCCCTTGAGATTTAGGAAAATGAGAGAGATGAAGCTGATTTCCTTGACAGGATGTGACTGCCCTATATCACGTTGCCTTTCTTGCCACTGTGTTGAGTGCCACTGCCTGTGTGTGTGCACATTTGGGCTTATGTGTGTTTGTGTGTGTTCTCAGCCCTACTGACATTTCCTCAAACATGGTTGACATTTCCAGGGGATTTGAAGATTTGATCCCTTTTCTGTTTGAAGAGTTGTGTGCTGCCCTCCTCACAACACTGAGGAAAGCACTGCAGCAGAGCCAGCAGCGTGCCCTGCCTTTAGGGCCTTACTCTACAGCATTCGGAGCAGCCCGTTGTCACTCACCCATACTGTGATCAGGAGAAAACCTGCACTATACATTGCCGGCTTTTTAGAGATGACTGGTTCACTGCTTGGTCTTTTACTTAGTCTTGCTGTTTTCCCCTGAGCTGTGGAGTGTTTCTGCTTCTCTCAACTGAGGCAGAAAAGCTATCACTAAAAGATATGAGAGAAGAAAGTGGATAGAGATGGTGTAGGAGGGAGAGAGAGAGAGCGAGAGAAACCAAGAAAGTGTGAGAAAGAGGGAGGGAGAGATCTGTTTCTCCTGCTACAGGCTGGTTAGAGGAACGAAGTGACACAGACTGACATCTCTCTTCCACAGAGACCGAGTTAAAAAGAGCCTTGCTTGTCTGTGTCCATTACTTCCTCTCTCTCTCTAACCTCCCCTCATCTTACTCTATCAACTGTGCCCTCTCTCTCTCTTCCTCACACAAACACACACACACACATACACACACATTCTCAACCCTGCCCGCCCTGCGGCTCCCATGTCTTCCTTTTTCTGCCTGGATTGACTCTGCAGCAGTCCTGTCCAAGCCGGAGGCTCAAATTACACCCTACAACCCTGTGCTGGAGACACATGAACAGAGGAAACATACACAAATGTAAACACACACATGCAAGCCAACACAGTAGCCATAAGGCGGCCCAGGGCCCAAACACAGGTCAGGCATGGGTCAGTCAAGGGCAGAAGGACTGGAAGCTGGACAGAAGCAATACACACTCTATGGGTGATCTGAGGGCAGATATCTGGATAGACAATAGACAAAAGACATAAATAGATGGATCAAAAAGATGCAAATGTGGGCGTGCATGCAGGCACAATCTTACCAGCCAAGTTTAAACAGCTCCCTTTTCAATATAGGCTAAGACTTTTATTGTTCTCTGACAATTTGGCTCTTATTTGATTGTCCACATGACTCAAATGGTAAAAATGCACACAAAGAAATACACACATAAAACTAATTTGTCAAGTTACAGAAAGTTACAATAATATCAAAATTTATCCAGTGGCATTTTGCTCAATCTCCCTGCTACTAAATTAAAATGTTACAACACAGTTGACAATGTGTTACATGTAACCAATTAACATACAACTAAAACTCTGGAACTGATGGCGGTACACAATCTTGGAGCAAGATAAAGTTCACCTCCAAAGGAATATTTGAACAAACATTAAAACTGCTAATAAGATTCAGACTAAATCAGCAGTATATTTTCTGACTGTGTGTGGTGCACACGCACTAGAGGATACTGGAGGTCAGTGGCTCAGCCAAAGTGGGTGCTGATCTAACATTAGAGCTCATGTTAATCCTATCCTTCAAATGCCAACAATGTCATGGCTGTAAAACATGTGACTCCTGATTTGGAGCAAAGCTGAAAGGGATGGATGCACTGTATTCAATGTAGCACAGCAAACATTTTGCCACTTCTTGGGTCTGTTTGTCCTCAGAAATAGTATACAGTGGTACAAATACCTCAATAACTTTGAAAACTATATTAATCTCTTTACAGCCATGATCTGTCCATCTGCACGAATATGTGTTTGTTTTGTCCTTTTTAGTTCCTCTTCGGAATTCAAATTCAAGGTTATCAGATCACACCTTGAGTTATGTGAATGGAGGCTTCAGGCCTAGACAGGTTAAACCTGCAGTTAGGTCTCAAACTGTGGGGTGAGAAGAAGCGAGATGGATGTCAATAAATCAAGAGAAGAAGTACCTTCATGGCACCACAGTGTGTCCTTGGGCTAATGCGACAAATACATAAACGCACTCAATCTTACTCAGTTGCAGACACAAAGCTGTCTACACAAAAAGTGTGTGCTTTTTTAGTCACAAACACGCACAGACACACACAGCTGGTGACGACTGCAGGGCTGTGTCTTTCTTTCAATTCTATTGGGAACTAACAGGAAGAGGGTAAGTGCTATTGATTGGCTTCTTCCTGCTCGGCCTGGCTGTCGGAGCAAAAACAAGCTGACCGTTTGACCGTCTACTTTTCAGTGCTCAGTGCAGCACAACAAAATGTACGCTTGCACGCACGCACGCACAATGCTTTCCTTTCAGTACCACTAAGATTTAATGGTATACTTAAAGTAATACAGTATCACAGCCTTTTGTTTTTATACATTTGTTGAAAAAGTCATAAAGAATAGAATTTTTTATATATTTATATATATATATATTGGCAGAAATATTAAAATGTGTAGTAAAAAAAACCTGTTAGTCAATTATTGGAGGAAAAAAAAGATTATTGGGAAAAAAAAAGTTCATTTTTGCCATTGGCCATTTTTACTTATTTTGGCCTTTCATTTAGCAAGTTCTGATTCTATAAAGCTAGAACATTGTTAGTTATCTTTGTGATCCACTGTATACTTTCATACGATTCATGGAAATATTCATGAGTGTGTCATACGTACTTACAATGGCTAAGGCATGTACTTGTGTAGCAAGCAAAGACAGTATGTTGACAGATAATTGGGTCAATACAAAAACTCCTCTCCTCTGGGCCACACTGTGACATTATGAACAGAAATCTGTGGTGCACTCGGGCCTCTTTGATGGCATTTAGATACAAGGCAGAGGAAGGATGGTGTGATACAAATCAAAAGGAGGGATAAGTGGATGGGCGCATGGACTGAAGGAGACAGAGACATCTCATTGTGGTTTTATCAAATCAAAGGGAAGAAAATGGCAGTGGCACAGGAATGTTTATGTTGCTGCACTTGTCCTAGTGACACTAGCTCTTTGTTTCTAGGCACACATACGCTGCTTATTTAACCCACGTGATAGGACACTGCAGTGTCAGCTTAGACCATTAAAACAAAAGTCTTCAGTAACATAAAAGCACAAACACACTCACCTCTGAAAATGTTGTAAAAATCAACTTATATTCTGGAGGAACTGAGTTTGAATAATTATTGGATTGTTATAAGGTTAAAAACTACATCAATCCCAACACAGAGAAACAATCAACATTATTGCATTTTTAGTATTGTTACTATATATACACACACATACAATACTTCTATTTCATTCCCACTGCTCTCTGCCAGCTGAAGCATAAAGTAGTTGTA
The DNA here is from genome assembly GCF_033026475.1 of Channa argus. Taxonomy (NCBI): domain Eukaryota; kingdom Metazoa; phylum Chordata; class Actinopteri; order Anabantiformes; family Channidae; genus Channa; species Channa argus. Next base: position 25,037,329 of record NC_090198.1, read on the forward strand.
AAACTCAGTGATTCAGTATTTTTATTTGTCATGATTTAGTGTATCATATCAAGAGGTCAGTGTAAATATGAACACCTTCAATAATAAGCATGTTTGTATCAAAATGTCATTTTTTATGTATAGACTTTATTGCTCCTTTACTGGTAAATGTGAAAGGCCGATGTCAGCCAAAAACCCTACTGCCCTCATATATCTGGTGTCAGGGCACAGAAAAATATATACAGGAGGTAATATATATACGGCAGAGCACAGCAAAACAACTCTATTCTCCAGGGAGTGAAAAAAGTGGGGAGACAGCGAGAACAAGATAGAGATACATAGATAGAGGTAAAGAGAGAGAAACACAAAGGTCAGTTTTTTGCTGGGTGGGTAAAGTGTGTCCAGGGGGCAGCTGAGTGAGCACACACAACACAAAGCCCATCATTAGTCTCAGCTTTCTGCAGACACGACAAACTGTTTCTGTGTGTGTTTGTGTATAAGGAAGAGCACATGTTTGGAGTTTCAGACACTGACAAAAGCCTATGCTGTGCTTGTCTTCTCTGATGTTCAGCTCGTTCAGGATAACAGTCCTGGGCAGTCAATACTCACCCTGCCTGCTTGTGTGATGTGTGCTGTGTGTGTAGTTGCAATGTATACATCCCACCTTCTTTCCCTTTTCATCTTCCTCTCCCCTCCCCTTTCTTCTCTCCATCCTTCTCCCTGTGTCTTCTCCTGACACTGCCACACAACACCTCCTGTCTACCAGCTGCCACTTTGCAGCTATTCATCAGAGCTATGATTAGTTAGTAGAGGAATGTCATGTAACTACAGCCGACACATCACCCTGACCCTGACCTTTCACCCCTGGCCGCCCTCTGACAACCCCGAGCTGCAGCAGCTGCTTTTACACTGCACCGACACACTCCATTGGGCCTGACACCTGCTTCTACACAAATTGAATCAATGTGAAACACACACACACCCTGAAAGATGCAAAGGATGGTAGCAGAAACAAGATTCAAAACAGCCAAATTGGCCTTTACAGATGCTAATGCAGTGAGGTGGCCCTTTTGTGAGATTACACAGTCATTACAGGGAGAAGGGTCATAAAGGGCACCTGTAGCAGACTGTCTCCACAGTCCATCAAGAGCCCAAGTGTGGGTGTGCGTGTGTCTGGCAAGACAATGATTATACGTACGGTGAAGACCAAAGTATGAGCAGACATACATGACTACAGAGCCAGTGCTAGCACCACTTAATGGACATTGTGCATATGTTCTGTGTGCAATAAGACACGCTTTGTATTAGTGTGTGTGTGTGTGTGTGTGTGTGTGTGTGTGTGCGTGTGTGCGTGTGTGCGTGTGGGCCCCAGGCCGACTCTGACAGCTCAGTGCTAGCCATCTGCTGGCAGTCACACCAGGAAAAAGCAACCGGAGCCAAACAATGGAGAGCAATGACAGGCTAGGATTTGTGGGTAGTTGTCTGCGTGTGTGTGTGTGTGTGTGTGTGTGTGTGTGTGTGTGTGTGTGTGTGTGTGTGTGTGTGTGTGTGTGTGTGTGTGTGTGTGTGTGTGTGTGTGTGTGTCTGTGTTTGGGGGGGGGCATTTTCCCTTCAAAGATCCAAATGAGCCCCTCTCTATGAGCATGTGCAGAGGGGCGTGGCTGTTGTTGATAGGCTGTCTCTGTTACCAAGCGATAGATTAACAAGCCCAAATAGCCATCTGAGGAGGACAGATAGCATGGTTGAGTGTGCGCTCCTTTCTTCTGTGTGCCACTTGCTGTCTACTATACATTTATATGTCTGTCCAACCCCTTCCCGTTTTATCTCGTCTCTCCCTGTGGCTCTCCCTCACTTTGTAGTTTGGACCTGGATATGAATTTTCAGGCCAAAGGTACACTACTGAACTTCGGTTTGTAGATTAAGTTTGTATACTATATACTTGCCAGTCCATCTTAGTGTTTACATGATGGATTAATACTTTCCAGCATGAAGTAGGTTTGTCAAACTCTTCTTTATTTCTCTCTTGCTATCTGCAGTAGAGAGCCACTGTGGATGCAGACAGATGGTTGGGTGTTGGGTGCTGACTGCATGAATGTGCACACACACCAGTCTGACAGCAAGCATCATCCAGCTGGGTAGAGGCCTACAGCACCTCCTAGAAAGAGCATGCCAGGTGGCAAAGAAAAAGGCTGCTGGTCTCCTTAAGCTACTACAAACTTAACCCCCTGGTTACTATTCTGCTATGTTACCACCAAACAACACAGGAATGCTTCTCACAAAGCCATATAAATATGTCAGAACCACAGGGGAAGAGCACAGGAACGGAAAAATAAATGGCCAGGTAAGAACAGGAGACACATTGTCCATTATGAAAAGAGCCCATCTCCCTGCACTCCTATTTGAAGAAGAATGTTTGCTTTGGCCACCCATGCCTTTGTATGGATACACTTCAAAGGCAGCCTTTAGAAAGTTTCTGCTCTTCCTCCCCCTGCTGCTGCTGGTTTGTGTGTATGTTTGTGAGTATGTGCTTATGGAACAGTGTCTCCTGTGGCTGGGGGCTATGGCTGATCACCACTACCGCAGTGAGGCTGGCATGGCATGCCCACTGGCTCACTAACAGGGCACACCTATTTACACAGGCCCAGACTGAATGGCAGGCATTGTCTGGGTGAGAATGCAACACTTAAGCTCCTGATTAAGGCAGAACAAAGCCCTGAGGGGCAAGAATGATGAATGCATGTAGCAAGAGAGGGAGGGAGCCAAAGAGGGAGGGAGGAAGAGATGGAGGGAGGCAGAGATGGGAGGCTTTGTAGAGGGAAAATTCATCTGCTGTTGCTGCAAGAAGGCGAGATAGGAGGGGGAAATTGAGAGAGGAGAGGAAGCCAAGAAGGCAACAGAGGTGAGAGGGTAAAAATTGGCAGAAATGTGAAGGACTAAAAGACAAGCAGGTAGGGACGTGAGAAAAAGAGGAGGCAGGAATGGACAAAAGAAAACTTAGAGAGGGGGCCAGGAAGGAGGCAGGGAGGAAAAGAGGCGGTGGTGGATGAGCAGAGAAGAAAGCTTAGTGAGAGGGAGATAAAAAAAAAACAACAGAGAAGAAGCCAAGCAGAGAGTTAAAGATGCTGCTGCTGTGGTATCTTCAGTGATAAGCATGAAGAGATGCTACATGATTACATCAGGTAAACAGACAGATAGCACCCTCTAATGGTTCTTGTTCATCAGGAATGTGCTCTCCATTGTGCCCCCTTTTGTCTAGGGAATTAACAGCAGACAAGAGGAAAGCAAGCAATCAATGCTGCATTTTCAAATCAATTAAAATGATAAACACATCAGAGCACTGCAATTATGCACTCGTTTTGTAAATTATGTTTTACACTACTATGGGAAAGATGGTGAAACAAAAATGATGCTGTAGGCAGCATTAGTGGACAATTCCTAGTCTTGATTTGGTATAGTGTACAGTACAATACCACATTAAGTTTTGTGTGTGTGTGTGTGTGTGTGTGTGTGTACACACTTGGTGGCACCTTGGCAACGTATGGGTGAAACAGAATGTGTACAACAAGGGGTGAGCTACTCCCTGAGTGTGTGTGTGTTTCCTAGCAACAAGACTGACGTAGTAGCAGTGCAGTGAGCAGCTGGCAGAATAGGACACAGAGGCCATGATAGATTTATCCCTCTGTGTGTGTTACATTTAACAGCTGTGAGTGATTTAGGTTTGCATGTGCACATGCTATTCATCCATGTTTCACACTTTAAATACTCATCACTGTGGCAAATACCTAATTCAATGGTAACAACCTAAAGAAAATCACCATCATTACAAGACCACAGTTACAAAAAGTACTGAAGAATTATTTAAAACGTCTTCTGTCTTTCACCAGAAGCTACACCATCACTGGAATAAAACTGCATTTTCTGCTGCCTTAAATGTGACTACCTAAGTTAACTCACTGAAATCTGTTTACAGTACAGTCTATGGGAAATAGCACAGTATGGTTGAATTTGGGGAGTACTTTTAAGGTACATAATAGAGGAACACATTTACACATTTCTAGCTTTGAACCCAAATTTTGTATCTGACTATGGCACACTAGTTTACCATAACATAATAGTGCCTCATAATCAATCTAATGATGACTCATAGTATATGACTTATACTAAAAACCCATTTAGGTGCTCACATCAGACTAACATTTAAATAATCACTGGTTTACATTCATATCATCACCTCTTTCTTACACTGAAGATTAGACCGGATGTTAGATGGATGCGTCTGGCCTTTAGAAAATAAATTCCTTATCTAATCTAGTACTCCATCTTATCAACAGGGATATTTGAGTCTCAGATGAAATGCAGATGATTATACACATACACAGGTTTTAGTGCCAGTGATCTTTGGGCCAAGCTGTGCACCAGAAACTTTGGAAGTTCTCCATGGTGAGAAGAGGCTGGCTTCCAAACCCCAGGCTAGTCAGAGGGCCTGGGCAGAACTCTGTCTCCATGGGCTTTACTGCCTGCCAACTTTTGCTCCATGGGGGAGCATCCCACTACAGCAAATCACCAACTCAAAACCGCATCTGGAGTGCAGAGCGAGGCCACAATAAGGAGATAACACATTTTACTGACACCGCTGCAATCATCTTGCCTATTACCACATCTACCCATGTTCATTTTTGTCCCTGGCTATAGATACTAAGCAGTGGAGTCAAACAGTCAGTTGAGATGAATCGCAAACTCTCCACGTCCCTACATCTCGACAGATTTGAACATCAACTGAGGAGAATGTTGAAACTAACCTTAACAGCAGTTCCTTATTACACTAATAGACATCACGAAACCATATCAGGGACAGACTATGAAGTTTTGGCTGTTGCATGTTGTATTTGACACTTTACCAGCGTCAGCATGTGTGTAGACATGTGAAACAAAAGTTTATCGTCAGATGGCTCTGTGTTTGTATTTACAAAGAGGAAGACAGAGATAGAAATTAAAACAGAAAAAGGTTTGCTGCTTTGTTTGTTTTTGACTCTGTGTGATATGCTGTTGCACCCCTAACTGTTCCCCCACCTTCACCACTACCACCTTTCCTTTCTTTCTGTTTTCTGTGCAGGCTGTCATGTGAAGTGTGACATCTTTTTTTTTTTTTTAAACGGCGCCGGCTTCATGTGTTTTTATGTCTGCCCATAAAAAAGCAAGTTGCTTTAAAGCCTTCGCTTACCAATGAATAGCGCTCTCACTGTCACTGGATGACAAGTGGCACTGGGAATGACAACAGAGAGTCTGGGATAGAAACACTGAGAGGCACAGAGAGGGAGATTCTTAAAGAAAGAAACCAAAGAGAAGCAAAGTTTTGTTTTAACTACTTTGGTTTTTATTTTGCTAAGAGAAAGGTGATTCGCTCTTTTTCAGTGATGCCATAATTCACATCCTTACTGAGCCATGTATTTAAGGGCCCATACAAAGTTTTTAAATCTATGCACTGTCCAGTAGTTACACATAGGAATGATTTCCTTACTGAACTCCTTCATTTAAACTATTCATGTCTTAAAAGGAAAAAGTAAAGCTACGTCTTTTATCTAGCCTCGGGATTGAAATTAACACTCCAATTCTGTTAAAAGGATAAATTCAGCCATTTTCTAAACTCATTGTATTTTAATAATCCCCATGCATACACTAAAGCCAGTAATGAAATGCCTCTGCTCACAATTAGTGTCAATCAATCTGCAACCTGGATTAGTTTATTCATCTGTGCAGGAGACCGTCATTGTTGTCCTGAAAGGATTAACAATATACCAGCCAGTCACACTGATACTTTTTTTTTTTTCCCAATTGAAAGCATGCAGCCAAGACATTTTTAACAAATCATGCCCGAGTGTCTCTGAATCACCATAAATCCACCAGGAGAACTTGTGCTTGCATGGTTGACTGGCTTACTTCAGACTACTATTCAAAGTTATGGCAAATCTGAGCTTCTGGGTCAACAACTGTTAGGAAAAAAAAAAAACACATGATGGAGACATGTGTTTCGGAATGAAACAAGATGTTAACCAGTTGAGCAGTGTGTCTGGCTCATATGTTTTTAATCATTTTAGGAAAACAACAGGGGTTTATGTCACAGGCAAACAACGTAATCAAGGTTGCAGACTGATGGATACCAACATATCACAAATAATGACAAACACTACAATGGCCAATCATCTGCATGCAAGGACGCATTGCTGGTGGATTAGTCTGTAACCCAACTGCTTATTACAGCTTTATAATGTAAGAGCTAGGTCTAACTATTAAGTCAAGTCTTCATATTCACTTTTCTGTTACTCAAATTGGACTTTCTGATATTTATTTGACATTGGTACATGAACACGTTGCTTCATGTACCAATACTACACTGGGTGACTTTTGTCTTGGCTCAGATAACACACTGCACACCTTTAAACTACTGATCTACTCTAAAATGTGTGCAACACATTTGGATTAGTGGCTGTTAGCTTTTTTAGTAGTAAATGATCATCTGGACAAGTCTCTAGACTGGTTCTGTTAGATCTTAATGCCGCATTTGACAAAACTGATCACAACATTTTATTACAGAGACTGGAACATGTAATTGGGATTCAAGGAACTGCATTATGTTGGTTTAAATCTTATTTATCAGATAGATTCCAATTTGTTAATGACAAATCTTCCCTGCACACAAAAGTTAACTATGGCATTCCACAGGCCCTGTATTAGGACCAACACTATTTACTTTACATACGTCTTCTTTAGGCAACATCATTACCTATGAAACAAATCGATTGTCAAATTTTAAGCATGCCTTAAAGACATAAAAGCCTGGATGTCCAACAATGTCCTACTTCTAATCTGAAGTCATGGTATTTGGGCCTAGAAATCTCAGAAATATATTGTTTAACCATATCATTAGTCTTTATGGCATATCTTTGTCTTCCAGTACTACTGCAAGGAACCTCGGAGTGATTTTTACGTCACATGTAAAACAAATGTCTAGAACAGCCTTCTTCCACCTACAGAACATTGCCAAAATTAGGAGCATCCGGTCTCAAAGTGACACTGGAAAACTAGTCCATGCATTTGTTACTAGAGTGGAGTAGTGTAATTCCCTATTGTTCGGATACCCCAGTAACTCCCTAAAAAGCCTGCAATGAATCCAAAATACTGCAGCAAGAGTGCTGACTGGAATTAGTAAGAGAGATCATATTTCTTCTTACTTAGCTTCTCTCCATTAAATCTAGAATAGAATTTAAAACTCTCCTTACATATAAAGCTTCATATCTAAAAGACCGTGTTTCAGGTTCGATTATAGAACAATATTAAACATGTGCTAAAAGTATATGAATCACTACATTAATGTAAAATTATATTTAAAAGAATTATTATAATTATTAATTTTCTAATTATGATAATTAGACAAAATATAATCAGCACAATGTAATTAATACATTTAACATTGAAATGAGAGGGCAGGCATAATGACCTTGACTTCAGCTTATATCATTAGGGTCCATATGCACTGTCTAGTGTGACTGTGTTGCCCTATTTCATGGTAATTATACATTGCTGTTTTAGATCAAAATTAATGACTGAATGATAGCAGTTGAGTCAGTGCATGCAACGTGACTTTGCATGCTAAGACACACTTGCACACACTTGGCTCAGATGCAGACCCTGAGAGGTAGACCACAGTCTAACTGTTAAATGCCCCACCACATGAGGGGCGGCTGTAGCTCAGTTTGTGAAGGCAGGTCTGATCCCGGGTCCCGGCTATATGTCGAAGTGGCTCTGGGCAAGACACTGAACCCCTAACAGCCCAGTCCTCTCCCCAGCTGTGCAGTGCCGGTCCAAACCCGGTAGAAATTGGGGAAGGTTGCGTCAAGGAGGGTATCCGGCGTAAAAACTGTGCCAAATCAACATGCGGACGATGATCCGCTGGGGGGACCCTTAACTCACGGGATGAGCCGGAAGGACAAAAAAAAATACAGATAAAAAATACACACACACACACACACACACACACACACACACACACACAGACACAGACACACCCCTCCCACCCCCACCCATCACCCCTTTCCTCTATCGCTCCCCTCTCACCTCAGCCCACCTGGTAGGGATTCCCATCTGGATTTGCTGGAGTGTGTGATGTGTTTTAAGACCACAATAATAGCTAGCCAGCACAGCCCCTGTGACCAAATTAAAAAACTCCTGATCACACCACCTCCCATCTTGCTTTCTCTCTCTCATTTTTTCAGTCTTCCCTGCACATCTTTCCTCTCACATTCCTTCTCTTCCAATCCTTGTGAGAGTTTGTCCACGGGCTTAACAAGATCGATCACTCCTAACTCCTTGTACTCCCTGCTAAATCAATGGCTCTTTGTCTCGTTAAGCACTGGAGGGAACTCTGCGTTCTGTGTGTCTGAATGTGTCTGTTGAAGGGAAAGAGAGAGAGTGAAAAAAAGGAGAGAGAAAAAGATTGGTGTTGGAGAAGTGTAACATAACAGGAGAATGTAACTGTGGAACAACTTAGGTTTTATCCTGGGACAGAGTCAGATGATTAAAGCGAGCTGGATCTACTTCTTGGGGGTCAGGAAAGCAAAGAGAGTGAGCATACTGTATCTAAGATAAAAAGCACACTTCTTAGGATAGATCAGTTCAACAGAGAGCAGTTAAGAAAAAGAATGTGTGTGTGTGTGTGTGCGCGCGCATGTCTGTGTGTGTGTCTTTATGTGCATTGTTGACAGGAATGAGCCAAACCCCACCACTGACTTGGCCAGGGCCTCTGGAGCCAGAGAGAAAGCCCTGCTAACCACAAACTCTCTTTCTGTGCATCTCTCTCACATACACACCCTTGTTGAAAGTGTCTCACTGTGTGAATACGTCATTTCAAAACATGTGTTACTGGCCAGGAGAGCAAGGGAAGTAGCTTGTGAAAGAGAGAGGGCTATAGAGGAAGAAAACCAGCAGCGGCTGGGGCAAAGTAAGCAGAGAACAACACGCCAATTCACTCTCATCAAGAGCAAAGCAAACAGGAAACACACTCTCTCGCTCCACTTGTGTTACCTCTCATCTCAGGCCCTCACTACTCCAGTGTATTTAAATTCCTGTCATTGTAGCTCAGTATATTCCCCAAATGCACCAGGGTAGGTGGTTGCATCGCTGCACTTTAAGTCAATAGCAGGCTGCAGAGGAACTGAAAATGAATTAGGATAGGGACTCTTCACACAGCAGCACTGTGTAAAAAGGCCTGGGAGTGCTTATCTACAGCCGGGCTGCTCTTCGCCCATGTATATTTTACAGTGACACTACATTACCTTCCCCTGGATGAGCACAGTCTGTAAGCCCTGCTCTGCCTTGCCCTGTGCACAGATTTACAGCAAACACCTAAATGCCAGTATTTTGCACAATACTGTAAAGGGGGGGACAGAATAAAGAGCCTCATCTAAAGCAACAAGTATGTTACACTTGCAAACAGGCCTCACCTGTCATATGATGCAGGCAATGAAATACATGGGACTAAAAGAAGAAACAAGTTTAAGATGAAGGGGAAAAAAAACAAAAGTTAAGAACACCAGCCAGTATAAAAGTCTCTCGCCTCAAACTGGTCAGTCAACAGCAAAGGCAGACACCACACGCACACGAAGACATTATTGGGCACACACACTCCTTTACTGTGTCAAAATAAGCTTTCAGGAAGGTTGAAAAATTATGCCAAAAGGTGGGTGTGATCTTCAGCATTTTTTTTACTGTGAAGTTTAAAGCAAAGCTAAACAGAGAAGGGTGTGTGCCTATGTGTGAGTGTTTATGTCAGAGAGTGTGTTAGTAGGCAGAGACAAAAGGAGCATATGGCAGCAACAGTCTAGGCTGTAAATTAAACATGGAGGAAGATTAGATAATAAATGTGTGCACTGAGACACAGAGACGGCAATGAGCCCGAGGCAGAGCAGATCACTGAGAGACCAAAACCTGTGGTGGGGGGGTCAAGTGTGTTTAGTTAACCACATATTAAAAGCCTGAACAAGAAAATGAGATGACTAAGTGTTACATATCAAAGATCAAGAAATACAAAAGGCCTTTAATGAAAGTGACAGAGGTAAACAAGAGTGGAAACAACATGAAGACCATCCTCTACCACTAAGGAGAACTGGACTGCTCCACTCCAACCTGTTGAGCTGAGGTTAAGTGTCAGTAGGATCTGCGATGCTCTTCTTAAATTCACTGTCCAGTTAAATGCTAATACAAGCACATACAGATATGGCTATGAATGAATACTGGATATAAAGACTGTTGTCATAGAACTCTTAATCCATGTAGGATTAAGAGTCCTATGACAATAACTAGAACTATGTCAAGTGACACAGAAACAGATCAAATACGAAGACACACGGAACAAAATACAAACACCAATTGTGTGTGTGTTTGTGTGTGAGAGAGAGAAAGAGCTGAAGATGTTTTACAAATAAATATATCATTAATGTATGTATTCTTTTCACCTTATTGAGGCTTGTGTGTTTTCTGAAGGTAAACAATGTTTGTACCCGGTTCAAAGTCCTGTTTTCTAATTCAATCTATTACTTGTTAAATATTACTCATGGAAAGAAACAAAAGTGATATATTTAATTACTAAGCTGACAGCTCTGTTAATAGTGCCCTTACACAACTCCAAATCCTCCACACAAGTACACCCCTTCTTTTGTATTTAACAAACAGTATGAAACAGAAAAGTTAACATTAATATTTGGCACTGCAAAGTGAAGCAGAATATTTTTTTTTTTTTTTGGCTAACAGTTGCCACATCCAATGACTTACAACAGACAAAATTTAACCAAGTCAACTTTAAAATAATCTGGTGCCTCATTTTTTTTCTTCTTGGTACAGGCTACCACCAACCACAGCTGCTACAAGACACTTCTGCTTTGTACCACATAAGGGCAGAAATGTGATACATTTACGTGTCCTACAGTGACTGTTTAGTTTGTTTTTTAAATTATGATACTTCACTTTATTAGCATATAAAACTGTTGAAACGCTACTGCAAAACACTGCAGCAACATTTTTTTGCAATATTTGCATAACTTTAAATTGTGCAACTGCGCTTCACATTGTAAACCTCTTTGAAACACCTCACAGTCTTACTACATCCATACAACTAAGGATGATTATGGCGCTTAAACTGAAAAAAAAAAAAACACGATAATGTAGAAAGTGCTATATGTATAGTGTCCTGTGTTAGCCTGGGAACCTTTTATCATGTTTAATTGTGTCCATACTGAACAAGTGGCAATTTGTAAGAGAGCTGTACATGCCAGCTCTCTTAAAAATTGCCACTATAATGTGACATGAGATTAAACATAATGTATATTACATATAAAAGCTTGTATGCTTCATACATATTTTGAATCCAATACTTCTTTTTTAAGTCTGCATGTGAACAGAGGCACACTGGGGGAAAGATAGAGGGAGTGTGTCATCTATCACTGTCTCATTACACCGGCACATAAAGCAGGGGGGCAGGGTTAGGGGGGCTAAGATAATGCAATAATAAAAAAGCAAAAGAACAAGAATGGAGAGAGGGAGGGAAGGGAAGAGAAGGGCCATGTTATTCTAATTCAATAATAGGTACTTAAGTTCCTGAACAACCATTTGCCTTCGACAACAGCAGCAGCAGCAGCTTAGAAACGAATGTACTTCAAACAATAACTTTAAGGAGCATACAGTTTAAAACATTTCAGGGATTCATTCCAAACACTAGGGCCAAAATAAATGACACCACAGTACCAGGTGTAACCAAACTCAAGATGGAAGTGCATACAGCTGTAGAATACACAGTTATAAAGCGACCCATCATGTAGTGTACATGCAACAGGTGTGCAATGCGCGTTGGATACAACACTCAAAGCTTTAGAAATAATTTTATACCTTGTCCTGGTCTATTCCTCAGCATCTTTTATTGTGATATACAAAATCTTACTTGGACTCCATGGCTTGTTTTTTGCCCTAACATGCAGTGTAAAATGTAAAACCTTATACAGACAGGTGTGTGTCTAACTGTGTCCATTGTATTCAATGTGCCACGGGACAGAATAAATCAAAGCAAACATGATGCACCCAGCCACAACAAAGGGTATGAACACAATTCAGTTTTTCCCATTTGAACAATTTGCGAACATTTCTAATATGTTTTCACTTTGCTATTAAGAGGTATTGCGTGAAAACTTAAAATGAAATACGCAACACAATAAAATGTTCAAGTGGTACTATTTTTATTTACATGCAAGAATTTTATGCTAAAATTTTGATGTCAAAGTGATAACTATAAATATGTCATGATTGTGACATTGACACTGTGCGGGTGCTTATGCAAGTGCATATAATTGTAAATGCTCCTGGGAAACTCTAGTTCTGCTTGGAACCTCTTGATATGTCACAGACAGTTTTGAGCATCATTCCAAAATTCAGTGAACAAAGCTTTTAAACACACACACACACACACACACACACACACACACAGATCACTTTGTCTGCTCCCACACGTAGCACTCTTGCTTTTAAAGCTACTAGGGGGGAACCATAATCACACACACAAAGAAGGTAAAGGTGATCTGCTGGAGCCATAATGAGGGAACCCTGTTGTTGTGATCCTCTGACTGCAGCTCTGATTACAGCCTGGTGTTCAGTTTCTAAGCTAGGAGTAATCACCTGAGAACACTGCCACTGTGGGGATTTAACAGTGCATATGCACGCACACACACCATGTACACAGAAACAGAATAGAGCGGGAACATGGCTGACACATGGTGCACTCATGTGTGTAAGTTTAATAGGCTGCAGCCCAACACGCATGACTTTCCCCACTCACCGTCTGTCTTTTCAAAAGACAAACTTGGCCTTACTGCTCTCAGCTCATTAGCAATGGCAATGAAAGAGACCTACGGCCCACATGCATTCACATTCAATCATGCTATGGACAGTTTATTGGAATTTGACATTCTGCAAAAGAGTGTAATCTCTTTGCTCATATATAAAAACCAAATGGATATCGCATATCTGGCACTTGGTTGTCTCACTTGTGATTTGTTACCAAACCATTAAAATCTATATTGGTAACATCACCCCTCCTCGAGCAATTCACTTCTGCACTGTAAGTGAACTACAATATGCCTTATTTTTACTGCCCGTCATGACTTTACGAAGCTTCCAGCCTGCCACCAGGGATTAGCTCAATACTCAATTCTCCACTCAATCTCACTCCAGAGCCACACGTGCGATATAGGGAAATCTGAGTGTGTGACTGTGCATGCACATGGTAATGTGTGCATGTATATACACTCAGGGGTGATATTAGTTAATCATAGCCTTCACTCAGCATAAATAAAGACCAATTACTGTGCTTCCCTATGGGCCCTTCACTATTAGCACTCTAAAGACCCCAAAGAGTGCTGCCCAATAGCCAATACAACGTTGGAATAACAGTCAGCCTGCTGAATCATGATGATAAGCACTACAGAGGGTAAGAGAAGGACAACACTCACAACGTTATAAAGACTGGGGCTATATTAGACATATGTATATCAAATGAGATCACTAAAATAATAATGATAATAATCAGAATAATTTATAATTTATCAGTAATGAACAGACTTACAAAATTAACTTCCCCTTTGTTAGCCAAGTGCTGAGGAATTGCTGAATGATTGCTGGAGGAAAGTGAAACAGGTAACGTAGCATATTATTACATATGAAATAGCATTCTAGTCCTTCTACTATCCCAAGGTGGCTGTGCATTATACACAACGAATTTCCCTCTATACTGCATCAATCCTAGTTCAGCAGGTCAAATGACGTTCAGCCTCACTTCGTATAGCTGAAAATTACAATGAGAATGGGCCGTCATGGATTTGAGACACTTGTTCAATACTTAAAAAATACATATAGCCCATATCTAAGATTTTATTCTATTACAGACTCTTGTATGGCCAGTTGAGTTAAATGATGACTCACCCTAAAAGAATGTGGACATGTGCAAAAAACATGGGTCTTAAATCCTGATTTCTCTGTGTTTATTTTGTATCTGATTTTAATCATACATTATACATTATTGCGAAAGTCATTAGATTTCAAGACAAGTATGTTTTTGTTGCTTGACAGTCATCAAAGCTTGTCAGAATCTGGGTAAAGCAACTGTGTTTGCTGCAAAGCCTGCAGCATTTTAAAACGTCCATAAACAGTGGACTAATTAAGTCTCTAAGTTCTTGCATGTCCCACATTTTAGCACTGAAACCACTGTACAATAATAAGTGTTTGGAGGACAGTGCAGGGAAACTAAAGTAATGGACTAAGCCAGAGGACATTATAGTGTGATGTCACTCCCACCAACAAGAAAATACTGCTATTAAGTTCATATCACTTCTGTTTATTTTTTTTAAATATGCAAATGTCAATATTTTAACTTGCTGTTAGCAATATTAAAAAAATACAACCCCAATTCCAAAAAAGTTGGGACGGTGTGTAAAATGTAAATAAAAACAAAATGCAGTGATTTGCAAATCTCAACCCATATTTTATTCACAATAGAACATCAAAATGTTGAAACTGAGGCATTTTACCATTTTTAATTTTAACATCTATCTGTAAATGTCTGGGAAGTGAGGAGACTAGTTGCTGGAGTTTTAGGAGAGGAATGTTGTCCCATTCTTACCTGATGCAACAGTCGTGGGGCTTTGTTGCCAGATTTTTAGTTTTATGATGCACCAAATCTGTTCTACTGGTGAAAGGCCTGGACTGCAGGCAGGCCAGTTCAGTACCCAGACTCTTCTCCTGCAAAGCCATCCCGTTGTGATAGATGCAGTATGTGGTTTAGCATTGTCTCGCTAAATATGCAAGGCCTTCCCTGAAAAAAATATTGTCTAGATTACAGCATATGTGGCTCTAAACCCTCTACGTACCTTTCAGTATTGATGATGCTTTTCCAGTTGCGTAAGCTGCTCATGCCATAGGCACTAATGTACCCCCATGCCATCAGAGATGCAGGCTTTTGAACTGTCTGCTGAAAACAAATTGAATGGTCCCTCTCCTCTTTAGTCCACTGGACACTGCATCCATGGTTTCCAAAAACAATTAAACATTTCATCTGACCACTGAACAGTTTTCCATTTTGCCTCAGACCAGTTTAAAAGCGCTTTGGTCCAGAAAACACGGCAGCGTTTCTGGATCGTGTTCACATATAGCTTCTTCTTTGCATGACACAGCTTTAACTTACATTTGTGGATTGCAAGGTGAACTGTGTTCACAGACAGACGTATATTTCTGGAGGTGTTGCTGAGCTCATACAGCAATGTCCCATAGAGAATCATGCCTGTTTTTAATGCAGTGCCTGAAGATCACACACATCCAGTTGTGAACTTCGGTCTTGTCCCTTGCACAAAGAGCCCAATTCTCTGAATCTTTTGATGATATTATATATTGTAGATGGTGGGATTTTCAAAGTCTTTGCAATATTACATTGAGGAGCATTTTTCTGAAACTGATCCACAATTTTTAGACAGTTTGCCGCAGATTGGTGAACCTCTGCCCATCTCTGCAACCAAGGGGGCTCTGAAATCCTCCTTTTTTCCCCAGTCATGTTACTGACCAGTTGCTAATTAACCTCATTAGTTGTCAAATGCATCTCCATTTGTTTTTGATGTGTGGCACTTACTTTTCTAGCCTTTTGTTGCCTCCGTTTCAACTTTATTGAGATGTGTTGCTAACATCAAATTCAAAATGAGCTAATATTTTCCATGTAATGATAAAATGTCTCAGTTTCAACATATTATATGTTGTTTAAGATCTTGTGAATAAAATATGGGTTGATGTGATTTGGAAATCTGCTTTCGGGTATTGTTTTGTTTTTTTATGTTTTACAAATCGTCTCAACTTCTTTGGAATTGGGGTTGTACAATTTAGCACAAAGTCAATCAAACACTGTGTTACCAGTTCTATACTAGTATCTTCCCCTGTTCTTTCCCCTTGGATGAAAGGTGGATTTAATATGTATCGACAGTGACACAGCAGCTAGCGATGTGTGCTGAACAGCACATGCACAAATGCAAAAAACACACTCACACATACACACAAATGTATTGGACCCTTGCTGGCAGCCACTCATCACCCAGAGAGGCCAACCTAATTTGGAGGACAGGCTCCTCTCTGCCTGCCGGGGAGGCAGCAGGGATTATGAGCCTTTATACACACTAATCTAGTTTAGCCACACTGGGAGAGGGAATGTGTGTGCACGTGTGTTTGTGCGTGTGAGACAGAAAGAAAGAAACAGTACCAAGGGAATATACATCAACAGTGTGCATAAGCATGTGGCTAAGCATGCTTTCCACTATTATGAGTTTATGTGTGCTTATGGAGGGTTTGTGTATGTGTATGCCCAACTACCCGTTTTCAGTGAACAGGGAATGGGGGGTGGGGGGGTTGAGCTGTGGTTTAGCCTCTTGTCCTCTGATAGCAGCTGGCAGGAACTACACAGAAACACTCACACAAACATACACAATCATACACACACAAGCAGGGATAACTCTGCTATACAGGCCAACACACACATGTTGGCATGATTAATGCTTCAGAGCTGTATCATGTAAAAGATCTGATGACAGTATCTATACTGGGACAAAGGACTAAAGTCTTCAGGGAAACTGTGTACTGTGTGGCAATATCAAGACTGGGAGGTTAGAGGTCAAACAGGTTAAAGGGAAACAACCAGTTCTTAAACCAGCTACTGGTGTGGACTAGCAGCTGTTTTTAAACATACACACACAAACAGAGAGCAAAATGCTGACGAGACAACTGAAAAACCTGTCTAGTATTTCTTAACCAATTGCTTAAAATCTGTGTATCTGAACAGTCATGTAATTTGCTTATTGGGTGGGTCAAGTTGATGAGACAGACCAAGACATTATACTGTGAGTGTGTGTGTGTGTGTGTGTGTGTGTGTGTGTGTGTGTGTGTGTGTGTGTGTGTGTGTTTGTGTTCTGCCAGTGAAGTGTGAGCATGTGGGTGAAATGGCAAGAAGGTCTCATTCTAAAACACAGGAGACAGATTTCATGGCCAAACCAGAACTGGGACCACACTGGGATTCCGAGAGGAAGAGTTTCAGAGAGAGAAAAATCAAGTTAGGGAAAGACAGTTAGGTAGAGACGGAGAGAGAGAGACATAGAGCGCCAGAGAGACAGAGAGAGAGAGAGACAGAGACAGAGAGAGAGAGAGAGACAGAGAGAGAGAGAGAGAGAGAGAGAGATGTGAGGACCACAGACTCAGCAAGCTTAAAGTGTGTATAGAGCATTGGCTGCAGTAATTACAGACTTGCCTGGTGTGTGGAGCCGAGAGTCTACCACAACACAGCTCAAGTGATGACACCATGCACCACACACACACACACACACACACACACACACGCAATTACTGTACAAAGCATTTAAACAGCTGCTCCCTCTATATCCCCATTCCCCAAAACCACATACATTTGTGCACACTTTTCAAGCCACCCATTGATACAGAATGACTTAAACTGTTACACATTTTTACAAACAAATGGACATGCAAACATAACACACATAAAAATTACATTCAATCTTATTTAAACATTATTTAAACAACAATATATTCCCTTGCTCACTTCCTAGTTGTGTACTCACTGAGGTCTCCATTTTTTATTTATTTTGGGACAAGAGATGCCTGTTTCAGCATCAGACGTCTCAATAGTGGAGCACTGACACCATCTGGTGGTTAATTGTATAATTACACATTTATCACTATAAAGAGCACTTGAATCCTGTGATAACCACTTACGACATTAAATAGTTAAAAAGGACAAACTACATTTACACCCGTTACACCCAAATAATTCCACATTCCAAAACATTCCACAATGTGTCCTGAAGAAATGTGTATCTAGCAGCAATAATCCTGTCCAGACTGCAGGTACTTTGAACAAATATAGCAGGGATGGCAGATGCTGGTGGCTTTGATGTCTGGAGCTGGCCACAACTTATTCTCTAACTAGATATCTGTCTGTCCCATGACACTTCCTGAAAGGAAGCACTAAACTTCAGGGACAGGGAGGGAGAGACTGACAGAGACAGAAAGACATTTCAAAATGCAGTATAATAGATTAAAAATCCATACTAGCTTGCCAAAACCCAAAGCACTAGGAATGGAGACTGGCGTCAAATTTACTGAACCATTAATTTAAATTTACTGTGCAGTCCTTTTACATTAATACTTATTCATATCTTAGAAATCTGACACACTGCAAGAAATATTTGTTTTCCTTTAACCTTTATCTTCGACATCTTCCCAATTTTATCACTGCACTTGACACGCAGTTCACCCTACTACAGTTTAATGTCAAAGTCATGCATTTGATCAATAAATAAACACATAACACATGCTTTTTTGGAACCCTCTCTCTCACACACACACAGTCAATGAGGCTGTGCAGTAAGTAGAGCCAGATTGATGAGTCATGGGGGGCACTTTTCTTCTCTCGTCTTCTCCCCCTTGCATGAGAAATTTCTGTCCTGCATGCTGTATTGGTTTCTTGATTCCCTTCTGATCATCAACCATCTTATCCCAGCTCTATATCCTCCTTCTGTTGGACCTTTTACTTCGATTTCACTTCCCAACCTTTCTCAAAGTCCCCCAACCACCATCAATCATTTCTCCTCTCTCTCACTCTGTGAGTTATAACACCCACTCCTACCTCAGAAAGACATTTCCTCCTGGACTGCAGCATCAGAGACAAAAGAGACTAATGTTTGCTTCTATATTGGACAGATAAATACACAGATGGACAGGCAGATGAATATTAAATTGTACTTTTGTCTGTTGCTAAAGCTGAAGTTATTAAATTGTTCAATTAAGACAGAGACAGACTGACGGATAGAAGTGTATGCCAAAAGAAAGACAGGGTGAATATAAAAAAGCAAGAGTAATATATAACATTTACAAGGGGATTAGTGTACAGCAGTACAGGACATGAAGACCCCCACATGAAACTCTGAACTTGTTAAGGTAGAACATCTGTGGTGGGGAGGGAGGAAAAGGGAGGCGGAGGAGGAGGGAGAGAAGGTCAGGGGTAAACAGAGAGAGAGAGAAAGGGGGAGGAAAAGGGAAAAGAGCAGATCAAGGCAAGAGAGTTTTGTGCTCCATCTCTTGGCAAGACTCTGTGGCTGTGCACATCTGTGTGTATTTGTGCATTGTGTGTGTGGGTGTGCACACGCATGCCTGTGCTCCTGGCAGACTCAGACTAGGCATTAAAATTATTGGTGCCGCCAGCATGCCGCAGCCCCCGCTGAAAAGGGAGGGAGGTGAACAGGGAGGGCAGGAGGGAGGGAGTCACCAAGTGCTAATCAGACCCATGTGTGTGTGGCCAGCACTGCTCTGAACAGCTGTTCCCATGCTGAGAACTTGGACCACCACACACACACACACACACACACACACACACACACACACACACACACACACACACACACACACACACACACACACACACCTATTTCAGAGGGCACCGTGTCAGTCTAAAGATCTCATTACTGCAACTGAAACGGACTAATCTAAACAAAGTAAAATGGATCGATGCTCTGTTAATTGTAGAGTGCAGTGTGTGTTTTGTGGTTTGTGTGTGTATGTCTGTAATGGGTGGGTTGTAAACTGGAGGTCTCTTCCTTTCTCCACTGATAATATAAATAACATAGCTTCCTCCCTCTCTTCGCTTACTCTTCCCGTTGTCCCTGGTAGAGGGAGGTAAAGAAATGCCACTCTTACTCTCTCACATTTTCATTTAAAATTTGCTTCATCTGTGTTAAATCCAAACATGATTTTTAATGATATCAAAAGGGAATTAAAAACTGAAAAGCAAATAATACAAAATGATGAAGTGATTAAAAAAAAAAAAAATTAACCATAAGGATAGTTCCATCTTTAATGTCCAACCTTCTCCATTTTCTGTCTATGCTTACCAGCCATGCTTACCGTGACATTTGTATTAACTCCAGACTGATCGTACCGGTATGGTTTTACAGGATAATTGTGTGTGCACATGTGTGTGAGTGAGTGAGAGAGAGGGGAGGCAGAGCTGTAATTTGCCTTGGGAAATGGATCTCTTTGTAGTGGGTAGGGAAGTTAAGGAATGTTAGGAATCTCCTCAGAGGATGCAGGGTTAGTCAACTCTCTCTCTCTCAAACTCTACTGGACTCTCTTTTCTCTCTCTCTGTCGTGTTCAGAGGCATGTTGTATGTGCAGTTTAGAGTGATAATACACATGCACAGAACAAACAGCAACTGAGATGAGCACAAAAACATTTACAAAAAGCTTGGGAGCAAATAAAATAAAGCTTTTATCAAAGCCCTTGTTAACAACGCCATCAGACTGTGTGTCTGTGTGTTAAATACTGTAGGGACATGAAAGAGTCGGTGGTTAGACTTGGTCAAGAGCTCTAAACGCTTCACCAGTTACAGTTGACAGTGATACAATATAGTGCTGTTCTGTTCATCCGTGTGTCACTGTCCTCGGTACCATAGGTCATGTTCAATACTCTGTGTGTGTGTGTGTGTGTGTGTGTGTGTGTGTGTGTGTGTGTGTGTGTGTGTGTGTGTGTGTGTTCGTCCGCGAGTGTCTGTCAACCCCAGGCAAGAGAGAATTCCTTGTTGTGGTGCAGTTTTCAGCAGTGATGTCTGTAACACAAAATTTCCCGGCAGCCAATCATAGCAGGGCAGTGGGCTAGTGACAGAGATTTTGCAGATTATGATTTAACTGAGGTTGGAAAACAAGCAAGCACGAGTGTGTTTGTGTAAGAGTTCAGACACATGAACGCAGCTAGAAACTGAGTCATAGTGGCACCTGGTGGAGTGAGTTGAAAGGCTGTGAAGATAAAGACTAAGATGTGATTTACTACAGAAGAGCATACTGTTCATAAATTAGCAAATGACACAGCTGTTGTGTTACACTGGGAAAGAAAGAGTCAGCCTGAGAAAAGACACACAGATGATTGGGTCTGGAGACTAAACAAAACCACACACACACGCTGCATCATGGACAAAAGCGGATCTCTCCACTTTTTATAGAAAATAAAAAAAGTTCACGCCACAGTGATATTATATCATGGAACTCGAGGATTTAAGTCGAAGCATGCAGTGGTAATTTCTTCATCTCAAACTATTTATTGAAACAAAAGCTGAAAAAACAGTGGTGGGTATACCACAACAAAAATTGGCAACGTCTCAATTACTTGTCAATTGTTAGGTGTTGTCTTGGTCTCATGAAGGGGACTGTTCAAATTGTCATTGAACAAGAACATTTAGTGGTTGTGCTGTAACAGTGTTGTGATTTTTGCAGTTAATCACCTTGTTAGAGAATAGCATGTTACACAATAAGTACTGAAGCATTAAACAGTTGGACATGTGTATTCAAAAGCTTAAAGTCAAATTAAGTTCACCTGTAAAGGTTATAGTACATTTTAGGTGCATTCTGAAATTTCATCCGAAATACACCTGACTTTTTGTGATTGGTGTACATACACATTCGCGTGCACACAGACACACACACACACACGAGAGATCAAAAAGAAAACAAGATGTCCAGTTTAGATGATGGGGAGAGAAGAGAGAGCAAGAAAAGGAATGAGTGATGTTAGAGTGAGACGTGAGATGAGTGAGACCAGACTCCATCAGCGAACAGATGTTCATCACAGCGCACTGTATATACATAGGCTGTAATTCTGTCACTGTAAACACACATTGTTTGCTTAGGGGAACTGGTATCGCTCATGTTCATCTATTTAAAGGCTTTGTAATTTCCCACAATTTTGCAACTGCTGCTTAGCACAAAAGAAAAATCAATAAGCCAGTCTTTACCTCTATGCCTCACATAATTTTCAGATCCATCATTTTTTCTTCTCCTTTGCAAAGGGGACAAGAAAGAAATGGAGAGGAAAAGAACACAGAGGCTCAAAGATCTCAGCTGTATGATGTATGTGAGGCCATGGTCAGGAAGGTATCTATGATTAGAGATAAAGAAGCACCACACTAAAGCCAAATGATACTGAACAGACACACAAGCAGAAGCAGTTAGGAACAGGGCAACACAAACACAAATTAAGCACATTAAAGTAGATGCCCTGTAATAGAATAAAAAGACATGCACCTCACACATCTGGACAAGTTAAAGGGTTTTCATACTAGAGGAGGGAAAACACTATTGTGTGGGAGAGAAAGCTGACTGAATGTAACAGTGTTGTGAAAAGTGGACCACTTCACTTTTATCTGCAGCAGCTTACAGGTGCCAAGTTTGGAAATGATGGTGTGTCCAGCCCAGTGAGAACCTAGACCCTGCCACAAGAACTAGCATAAATATAATTTGCCTTAAAATGTTCTACATAGAGGGGGGCTCACAGTATAAACTAGTCTTTATTTGCATTTTCAACAAGTGAATGCAAAACACAATCAGCAAGTTGATTGGAAGCCTCAAAGAGTAAAGTCCAAAGTCCTCTCCAAACAGACAACAAAAACAAGCAGCCCCAGAACATGTCATCATTTACACTTTAAAATAACCAGCAAAACGCTATTTAAACAGGAATAGGGTTTCACCCCCTCATAAAACAAATACACTCAGGAATAATGTATCAACACAGCAATCTAGCAGGGGAAAAAAATAATAAAAAAGTCTCGCCGTGGGGGGTACCAGGACGCAACACCAAAAAGTAGTGCCGGTGTTGAGGGGATGGTGTGTGGAAAAGGTGGGAGGGAAAAGGAAAAAGGGGGGAGGAAGAAAAACAGGTCCCACTGAGCTACTGTGCAGGCGCCAGCAAAGACAGCAAGGATGGAATGGAGGGGAGGTGGGGGAGAAAGACCCTGGTGAAACTTTCAACAGATGCGTGAAGCCCTTGTCAGCATTCCTGCTAGGTAACGTAAGGTCAGGAGAAAGCAGGAAGACAAAATGAGGACTATTTGGGCTCCCTGAGCGCCAGATGTGTTTTAATAAGACGGCTGCCCTCCTAGCTAATAAGGTCAGCCTCTGGCTCCAGCCAGACGAGCAAACAAGTAGACTCTTGGCAGGAATTCAGCTCCAGCTTGGCACAGCCTTCCTCCCTGCTTCCTGCCTCGCTCTCTCACTAGCTTGCTCTCTGAGACATCGAGGGAGGCCGACTCTGTCTCTCTCTTTCTGTGCATGTGGGTATGACTCACCCTGTCTCACACACCCGCCTTTTATTAGACACTTCCCTTTTTCTGCAAGGGGAGAGGGGTGAACTACTGCCTAAAAACTGGAGCCTTTGAGAACATCTGTGCTTGGATCGTGCACAAACATGCACACACCCACATGCATGCAAGTGCACACACACATGCACAAACACAGTCTTTGTACCAAGTTCGCCTGCTGTACAGTTAATTTTACTGACTACCTCTTACCAATGAGTGAATAATGCCAAACTCCAAAATCTTAACTGATAAGCAATGAAAAACTAAAATTACTTATAAAAGTAAACATTGGACTAATAAATCTAACTCATTCAGAGGGGGATATAAAGAAGAAACCTCTGTGCCAGAAAAGACTGGCTTGGTCTGCACTGAAAGGGAGACAGGGGAGGTGAAGAATGACGAGGAAGATTTAATGTTGAGACTGAGAGTGAAGGGGGGAGATGCTAAGAGAGATTAAGATAGAGAGATCAAGAGTGAGAATGCAATCTGTTGCCAGCTTGGGTGGAGGTTCTGTGTATACAAGCTCCTGCAAGTTGTACATTGGATAAAAAGAGAAAAATCAGTGTCAAAGTAAGTCCAAACAATGGCATTTAAACTTATTTAATTGGCCAATAATCCTGCTGAGAACCAAAACAACTCATAAACAACTGAAACCACTGGCCCTCACAAAAATCACCTTTTGAAATCAGGAAATGTTGGGGTATTTGAAACATGTGAATTCTTGTCACTTAGGTGTCACAGGAGGCAGTGGAGGAAATTCAATTTAAAGAAATGGCACAAGCAAACTGCTGGGTGTTTTAACATTAAATAAACAGACAAATACGCACGCAAGAATGGTTGTTTACGCAATTCAGAATTTTGCTATTATGTGCAGATTAACAGTAGAAACACTGTACTGCACACCCACACACTATCCTCCTGACTCAGTGATCCTTGAAGAGAAAATTGACGTCAACATCGACCTCATACAAAATCACCCCATCAGAGGCAGCCCCTCAACTAATGGTGCCTGCAGTCCTAAAATATTTACCTCAGGGCTGGGCCATACAATACCACACAAACACACGGACTCTTCTCTCACCCTATTACCTATTCTCTCTCACACACACACACACACACACACACACACACACACACACACACACACACACACACACACACACACACGGTTTATAAATATGATCAGTCAGCAGGTCCAGGGAGAAATGCAGATAATTCAGGATGAATTACAGATATTTTAACATAAGTTGGCAGGCAAATTTATCCAAAAAACCCTAGATCTGGGAAACTATTTTGGAGTTCAATGTCTAGGCCAATGATCCTTTGACAAGTGAAGGCAGGAGTCAGCCCATCTACCAATTAATGGCTCTTCCACCCAAGATACAGCCACTAAGAACATGTGTCAGCTTTACTTTGCTGATCTTTACAGAATATGTACTGTACTTTGCAGAAGTTAACTAGTACCAGATTGCCCTATATGACATGGGTAAAGAAAGTGGCGGTGTATTATCTGAATAATTTTTGTGTTTTGAAAACAATCATAAAAAGCATTTG